>NC_034599.1:51984745-51988164 GCF_900095145.1 Mus pahari | reverse complement strand
AAAAAAAAAAAAGAGAGAGAGAAAAAAAAAAATTAAATAAATCCTTCACATTCAAATACATATGTCTTTCATGTAAAGGCTATCAATCACTCTGCTTTTCTATAAGAAAATACCTGTTTTAGCTGAGTGATGGCACTCCCTTTAATCCCAGCACTTGGGAGTCAGAGGCAGGTCGAGGCCAGCCTGGTCTATAGAGTGAATTCCAGGACAGGAAGGGCTACTCAGAGAAACCCTGTCTCAAAAAAGGAAGGAAGGAAGGAAGGAAGGAAGGAAGGAAGGAAGGAAGGAAGGAAGGAAGGAAGGAAGGAAGGAAGGCAGGCAGGCACATTTTACAGCTTTTCAAACTTAATTAATTATATGGACTGAAGATTGGGCCCAATAGCCCAGTACTAATCCAATAAGCCAGGACTGTGGACTAGATTTATGGAATTTGGGAGGTGAAACAACACAGCAGCATTACCTATTCTTGCTAAATATCTAAAATAGCTTGTTTTATTAAAAGCATATACTAGTTTCCAGTAAGGATATGTGCACATATATCTAGCAGAGGACATAATTGTAAACCTATCTGGAAAATAAAAATAATCTCAGAAGCAGAATACTGTTTTTCTTTTTAAATCCTTATTTAAGAATCATCTGTTACTTACTGCTACAGCAGCCTCCAGTGTCAGCACTACATTTGCTTCACAGGAGACTCCTGAGGAACTGATACTCAAGTGCTTGCTGACACACATGAGGGCCTCAGTTCAATCTCTATTACTGCAAAATAAAAATTAAATAAAAAAACCAAGCCAGGTGTAATAGTACCTGCCTTTATTCCTAGCACTCAGGCAGCCTGGTCTATACCTGGCCAGCCAGGGCTACATAGTTAAGAGACCCTCTCTCAAGACCAAAAATGTTAAAAAGTAAAAGCTACTATAAACCACATTAAGTTGTTTATTAATAATAATAATAATAAATAATAATAATAATAATAATAATGATAGTCAGGCAGTGGTGGAACACACCTTTAATTCCAGAACTCAGGAGGTAGAGGGAGGCAGATCTCTGAGTTCAAGGCCAGCAGTCTACAGGGTGAGTTCAAGAACAGCTAGGGCTACACAGGGAAGCCCTGTCTCAGAAAACCAAAAAATAAAAATAAAAAATGAAAAAAGTAAGTTCTTCTACTTACATAAAATACAAAACTATCTGAACTAAACAATTATGCTAATTTGAGACCTAAATAGAAATGGTAGTAACAAAGAAGGGTTATAAAGTGTGGGTTAGTGGTAGAATTCTTGCCTGACACAAACAAGACCCTGCAATCAATCTTGACTAACACATAGGTGAGGCAAGGTGGTAGAGTCTATAATCACACAACTGGGAAGATAAAGCAGGACAGAAAAGTTCAAGGCTAATCTGGGCTATATAATGAAATCCTATTTCATTGAAGAGAGAAAAGGCCGTGAGGAGTGAGCAAGAAAAAGAGAGGGAAAATAGGGGTACCCTATGAAGGGGAGGAAAAGAACCTCGGAGGTCATGACATGACTTTTGTGTTAATGTTTTGAACTTATCTGGTGGTTTTTAAGCTTCATGTACATACATTTTAAAACATGTTATACGCTCCTTATGTTTTTCTTAGGTAGCTCAATGTTTAATAAAAATCACCTTCAATTAATGAAACCATCCCTACTCCTGTTCTCTGCCACCCCAGCTTACCTGGTAGTTGGGTGCCACTGAGTACTGAATGCCTGTAGCTGACTGCATGGTCTCAGACACTGCTTCATACACAGGCGGGGCCGGGGCAAGTACCCGGTGCTGGTGAGAAAAAGCCTCTGTGCTCCCAGGAATCCTTCGCTGCTGGGCTGCATACACTGGTGATTCCTGGTCATCCAAACGTCGCTTCATTCTGCACTCATGCTCAGGGATGCACTACAAACCTACACAAACCACAAAGTGACAACACAAATAAAATCTCACTCCAGTATGATGCACATAAGTTAGAACCAGTTGCCCAAATTTAATTAAGTCTGACTTTCATAACTAATCAACGTCTTACCAGTCTCTGAATGAATGACCCACACCTTACAGTGAGCAAATCAGAACTGAAAGACAGAAGGCTATGGAACAGAGTTTTAATCAATTCACTAAATTGAAAAAATCCTACTACAATTCAAAATTCAAAAAAACTTTATAAACTCTCCTTTTCTAATTATGCTCCTGTGATGGTTTCAATGACAATGGCTCAAATATAAGCCATATATTTGAATATCTGGTTCCTAGTTGATGGACTGTTTTGGAAGAATTAGGTGTGGCCTTGTTGGAGGTATGTCACTAGGGATTTCAGAAACCCACACCATTCCCAGTTACCTCTCGAAACCCCCTTCTCTCTCAGCCTCTTGGTTGTGTCTCAACATTTGAGCTCTCAGCTACTGTTGAGCACTGTCTACCTGCTGCCACAATCCTGACCATGATGTTCACAGACTAATCCTGTGAACTGTAAGCAAGCCCCAGTTCAAGATGTCTTTCCTCTCTAGTTGCCACGCTCACAGTGTTTCTTTACAGCAATAAAACAGTAACTGAAGGAAGCTAGCTCCTGAGATACTATTGGAGTTAATACTAGTTACATACACACGCTGTAAAAGCACACTCTGAGAATGAGAGAACAGAGGACTTCCAAGTTTCCTTCTGGCCCTTTCTCACATCCTTTGCATACAAGTCTCTTCAGCTTAACAATAGAAGACATTCTTTTGAAAGAATACACAAAGTCTAGAGCCACTTTATCCAGAAACATACTTGAGGTGATTTTTTTTGGTAAGCATTTCCAGCATCAGTATCATTAACACAAACATAATCCACTACAGGTAAAAAGGAATACTTGGAAGCAAGATAGCTTAGTGAGTAAAGGTGCTTGCTGCCAAGACTGACAGCCTGAGTTCAACCCCTGGAATTAACATTATGGAAAAGAAGGGGCAGCTGTAACTGTCTCTGACATTCGCACACATGCCCTGGCACACATACATACTTGTGCTTGTATACAGAAGAAATATATAAATAGCAAAGGGGCTGGAGAGATGCTCCAGCGATTACAAGGGCTTACTGCTCAATCATGAAGAATAAACTTCCAATCACAACACCCACACTTCTTAAGATCATACAACTCCCTGAAACCTTTCCTACAAGAGATGTAGCCTCTAAAGAAACCACACTTATGTGCAAATATCAACATAGCCTCCAACACACACACAAACATACCATATACATATATTATCTCTATTTTGAAATGAGAAACCATTTATTATAAATGAATGGCCTACAAAGTCCTTAAGAACTTTTGGCTGCTACTTTTTTTTTTTTTTTTTTTTTTGTTTTTTTGAGACAAGGTTTCTCTGTGTAGCCCTGGCTGTCCTGGAACTCACTCAGAAATCCACCTGCCTCTG
>NC_034599.1:51968564-51983745 GCF_900095145.1 Mus pahari | reverse complement strand
AAAAAAAAAAAAAAAAAAAAAAAAAAAAAAAAAAACAGAAACAAAAACAAAACAACAACAACAAAAAACACTGAAAAGATGGTATTCAAAGCCTACATTTTTTTCTTAACTATGCTCCTTTGCCAATTTCCTACCTCCAACTAGTCACTTTCCTTTTAGTAATAGAGTCACTCCTTTACTTCCAGCCTTTAGCATCCTTCATCCAGACAGCAGATAATACTTTCCAAGCATCTCTCCTACTCTATTCTCTATACTGCTTTCAAAATACACCTCAAGGGCTGGCAAGATGGCTCAGTGGGAAAGACACTGACTGCTCTTCCAAAGGTCATGAGTTCAAATCCCAGCAACCATATGGTGGTTCACAACCACCCGTCATGAAATCTGACACCCTCTCTGGTGCATCTGAAGTCAGCTATGTGCACTTATTTACAGTAATAAATAAATCTTTGGGCCAGAGTGAGCAGGGACTGAGCAAGCAGAGTTGACTGGTGCAAGCGGGGTTGACCAGAGCAAGCAGAGGTCCTTAAAATTCAATTCTCAGCAACCACATGAAGGCACACAACCATCTGTACAGTTACAGTGTACTCACATACATAAAATAAATAAATCTTTAAACACACACACCCCTCAAATGTAAACCTCATCGACCACTTCTCAATAGTTTAAATTCAACCTGTGGACTTAGATGCCTTGGCTTGGTGGGGAAGAGCACTGGCTGCCCTTCTAAGGAACCAGGGCTCAATTCCCAGCATGCACATTGGTAGCTCACTACCAGTCTGTCACCCTCCTCCAAGGGCATCATGGCTCAAGGATGAGGGTTACAAGAACTTTGGTACTAAGTTCTTACCTTCCACCCGGCTAAGACAGGGTTTTGCTCCTTCCGCTAAAGCTAGCTGGTTCATGAGCTTCCAGGAGACTGTCCTGTCTCCACCTCCTGTCTTATGGAATTCTCGGACTAAAAATGCACAATACTATACTCTGCTTTTCACTTGGACTGAACTCAGGTTGTCAGGTCTGTATGAGAAAGAGCTTTACTTGCTAAGCCATCTCACTGGCTTAGAAGCACTTAAAAGATAAAGAGTTTAAGTCAGTTGGTGAAGGTGCAGGCCTATAATCCCAGCACTTAGGAGGCAGAGCTCTTTAACTTTTGAGGCCAGCCTGAGCCGTACAAAGAAACCCTGTCTCAAAAGATCAAAAACAAAAGTATAGTTTATTTTGTTGTCAGGTATTCTATGAAAACTTAAAATGTGCCCACTCTTTAACTTACCCACCCCACTTCTAGGTCTCTGACCTACACTCCTGCCAAGTCTATCTAACTGCTGCAGCAGACTATGAGACGCTGAGTGCTAGGCACTGGCTAACTGAGCTACATCCATATTGTGGGAAACTGAACAACTATTACAAATATCAGTGCTCTTCGCCAACTGAAAACATGCTAAGTGAAATAGGTCATACAATATGTACACTGTGACCTCACGTATGATAAACACATACCATTCACTTAGTACTTGTACAATCTATGTCAAGTACTTGTGTTGAGTATACTGTAATCTCACAGAAATAAATCAAGAAATTAGACTTCAGGGGCTGGAGAAATGGCTTGGTAATTTTAAAGTGCATACTGTTCTTGCAGAGCGACCTGAGTTCAGTTCCTATCAACCATTCAGGCAACTCACAAGCATCTGTAACTCTAATTCCACGGAATCCAAACTGTTCAGGCCTCCCCGAGCTCCTGTACTCATGTGAGGGTGTGCACAAGCGCACACACACGGACACAGACACACAAAAAAGCCTCACAAGAGCTAGAGAGGGCTCAGCAGGTAAGAGGACTTGCTATTACAAGGAGGGCGCAGCACAAGAAAACCTGATTTCCAGGTGATGCTATCCTTCCATCAGTAATACTGCAAGATACCTAAGGACACTCAGCAGCTTAGACTAAGTCCATGACTATCTAGTGTCTGTCCTGGAGTGCTGCCTTCCAAATAAATGCAATGTACCTCCTTCATCTCCTACAAATAAAGTTGATTCTTAAGACACTAAACACTCAACAATGTGTGGTAAAATCATACATCTACTTGCCTTTTCTGACAAGAATGTGAAATTCCTAGGAACAAAGACTGTTGTCCATCAGCCCAGAGTTATTTAAGCAGGAAGTCAATTAATGGGTATTGTCTTAATGAACTCTCAGAAGTCAAGTTTGAACCTCTTTTTTTAAGATGTATATATTTAGAGGCAGGCGGATTTCTGAGTTCGAGGCCAGCCTGGTCTACAGAGTGAGTTCCAGGACAGCCACAGGCCACACAGAGAAACCCTGTCTCGGAAAAAAAAAAAAAAAAGAAAGAAAAAAAAAAGTGTATTTATTTTAGCAGGACAGTGGTACATGCCTTTAATCCCAGCACTCTGAAAGCAGAGACAGGTGGATCTCTGAGTTTGAGGCCAGGTTAATCTAGAGAGATCTCGTTCCAGCATATCCAAGGCTACAAAGAGAAATCCTGTCTAAAAAAACAAACAAAACAAAAAAGATGTATTTATTTTTGGGTGCATGTCTACCTATGAACCACTTTTGTACTTGGATACCTCTAGACCAGAACAGGGTTTTGGATCATCAGCAACTCGAATTACAGATGGATGTATGCCACCACAAATGCTAAAAATTGAACCTAAGTCTTCTGGAAGAGCTGCCAGTGCTCTTAACTGAGACATCTCTACACCTATCTCTCCATCTCCCAATCTTTTTTTCTCAAAGCCAAAAGCTTTGATACAGATAGCTCCTCAAAATAAACACAATTACTGCAATTCCACCTCTGAATAATGATTCAAAAACTAAAAGCAAGGACTTGAACAAATTTATATACCATGATCCCAGAGAATTATCCATAAGCACAAAGTAGGGCTGGAGAGATGTCTCAGTGATTAAGCACACTTGATCTTTCAGAAGGACCAGGGTTCTTAGCATATACATGGAGGTTCACAACAGTTTGTAACTCTAGTCCCAAAGAACCTTTTTGGGCACTGAGCAGGCACATAATACAAACACATACATACAGGTAAAACATACATAGAAAATGAGAATAGACAAATTCACAATGCAGAAAAAAATGCCAACTGAAAGGTAAATAATTGTGGTATATATGTATTTATGGGAGAGAAATTCTGACATATACTACAATATCAGTTAACTGGGAGGACAAAACTAGGTAAAAGACATCACAGTCCAGGCCAGCCTGGTCCCCAGAGTAAGTTACAGGGCAGCCAGGATGACACCACATCAAGTGGTTTATAACCATCTTCACCAGAACTCCAAAGGATCAATCCAACGTGTCTGGTGGTCTCCAAGGGCATCTGCATCCACATGAATAATCAAAATAGAAATTTATCTTAAAAAAGAGACTTACTGTTTCATGTGTGTAAAGGTTCAACTGTGGGAGATGAATGAGTTCTGAAGAAGGATGGTGGCGAAGGCTGCACGAGGACGTGAGTGTACTTAATGCCACCGAACTGAACTAAAAAAGATGAGAAACTTTAAATCATAATGGTACACTTTATGTCTTGTATATTTTATTTTAGTTTTTACTATTTATATTGGGGGAACCGGGTATATGTGACAGAAGCCTACTTAGAGCAGTTTTCTCCTTCTACCATGTGAGTCTTAGAGATCAAACTCAAGGCTTGGCAACATGTGTTTTTTACCTGCTCAGCCAACTTTCTAGCCCACAATTTGTTTCTTTATAAGTTAGGATTTCTCTCATGTTTTCCTAGGCTGGCCTCAAACTCACTATGTAGTTAAAAATGACCTTCAACTTACCTCCGAACAGGCTTGTTCCCCACACCTGGTCTTACCAGGTTGTGGAGGCTAAGCCCAAGGATGTAGGCATACCAACCAGGCAAGCACTCGGAAAGCTTTGATTAAAATGTACACATATAGTACATATTACATGCATGCGCACGTGCGCATGCACACACACATTATACACTACTCCATAAACCAGAGATAGCTTTACACAGCTGAGGACACTGGAGGCCGACTAATCACCTGTGTAGACGAAGCCTCTATGTGTTACTTCCCTCAGTCACTCATTCTGTGTTCTTGAGGCAGGATCTTGTGATGCCCAGGTTGAGTTAAACTCCCTAAGTAGCCAAGGACTGCCTGAACATTTATCTTCCTGTATCTAGTTCCAAGTGCTGGGATTACAGCTATATTACTCTATATGTGTATGATGTATCTATGTGGGCACTCATACAAAAGTCTACCTCTGATCCCCTCCAGGGATCAAACTCTGCTCTTCAAGCTCTAGGATCAAGTGCTGTGCCCATGGAGCCACTCTGCTGTCCCTATTTAGTCTATATTTGTGTATATGCAAGCCAGCTCAACCTCAGCCATCACTCCAAAAGTTCATTTTTCAAACAAGTTCCTTTAATGCCTGGGGGTTGGCCCAAGTGGGCTAGCATTAGGGATTCCCTCTACAATCTACGGCTCCCAGTGTTAGTTCAGGCCCAGGCTACCACACACTTAGATTTCAAGCATATCCCAGGAACAGGACAAGTCTTCTTGCTTCAGCGGCATTTTTACTGACAGGTATTTCCCCAGCCCCTCACCTTGTTGTCTTTAAATATTTAGTTATGATTGTTAGGAAGGTTGCACAGATGTGATAGTCATAGGACCACGCTCAGGAGTTAGTTGTCTCCTTCCACAGTGGATTCCTGGGATCTAACTTAGCCTTAAGAGTTTGCATGGCGGGTGTCTTTACCCACTGAAGAAGCTACCTTGTGAGCCACCTTCACTTGTAAAGCATGCATTTCTAAACGGAGATGTAACCCTAGCTGAGGCCAAGACAAAACTATCACCGAGTTCTAGGCAGGCTGCACTTCAGAGCAAGTGCAAGTAAATGAGTGGCCCATTTCACCAATCCACAACTCAAAGCCGCCACAAAACTTCAAAAGTTACATGGATGTATACCACACTCACAGACATCCATACATACATGCACATACAATTAAACACATTAGCGAATGAGCAGTGCCTGGCAATACCTGGTGCAGAGTCCAAGTTCAATAAATATAAACCCTTATTACAAAAGGGAAGCTATTATTTGAAAAAGCAAGCACTAACTTTTTAAAAGAACACTCAAAAAATATAGTTTAACATACTTTTAGTTGGGGGAAAACACTATACTAGATTACTGAAGGTTGTGAGCACACCTCTGAACTCTGAGTGAAGCCTCCTGACTACAGCTGCCCTGGGCACCCTTTCAGGATACTGGCTGCACTGGCAAGATGGCTATGCTTCGCCAGTTATCTTGTCAAATACCAATCTCAAGTCTTAAAAAAAAAAGAAAAAACTTCTTTATGCAAAAGACTTAAGGCCAGAATTAAGTATTAACAGTGTATTTTTCAAAGCTATATTTCTGTTATTTTTCACTGTATGTATGGCTGTGGGGGTGTCCACCTGTGTCTGTGTCCTAGAGGCCAGAGGTGTCTGTACTTGGAGCCTGAGATACAGGTTGACATGGGTACTGAAAACTGAACTCAGGTTTTCTTAGAGAGTAATACTCACTCTTCACCACTTAGTCTGTTCAGCCTCCTAAATGCTAGTATGCAAAAATAAAAAACATATACTGATGTATAGCAGAAAAAAAAGCAAAAACAAAGAACAAACATAACTAGGTTCTTGAAATTGTAAAGCCTAGGACTTGTGACTCCAGCACACAATCTTATTATACACATTCTATAAACATAAGAATTATGCTCAGCAGTGGTGGCACATGCCTTTAATCCTAGTGTTTGGGGGGCAGAGGCAAGCAGGTCTCTTAGTCTGAGTCCAGCCTAGACTACAGGGTGAACTCCAGGACACCCAGGGCTAAACTTTGTTTCAAAAACAAAACAAGAAAAAAAAAAAAAAAAGGTATGAATTAAGTCATCTGATTTTCCAAACTGTACTTCAATTGGTAGAATTAACTATGGGTTGGTCAAATTTTCCTCAAAGCCAAAGTATTCTCTACTACCGTTCTAAGTGTATTACAACTGTAGTACATCCAAGTTCTGATCTTTGGGGCTCCACCACCTCCATTCTGTTACCATTGCTGTTGTCACTTCTTTAGCTGAAAAGTGAATATTTAACCTCTCCATTAAGTACAGCACAGGGCACAGTTTTCAGCCTCTACTGAACAAAGGACAAATCCAGAATTTAGCTTCAGAAATTACACATGACTATGAAGTTAGAGAGATGGCTCAGTGCAGACTGCTCATGCAAAAGGACCTAAGTTGGGTTCCATGTCAGGTGGCTCATAACCACCTGTTATCTTCACCTACAGGAGATCTAACATCCTATTCTGGTCTTACACATACACATACACACACACTTTAATATAAATCTTTTTTTTTTTTTTTTTTTTTGGTTTTTCAAGACAGGATTTCTCTGTATAGCCCTGACTATCCTGGAACTCACTTGGTAGACCAGGCTGGCCTCGAACTCAGAAATCCACCTGCCTCTGCCTCCCGAGTGCTGGGATTAAAGGCCTGTGCCACCAGGCCCGGCAATATAAATCTTTTTAAAAAGCAGTTTACACATACTCATTGAGACATCAATACATAAATTAATGATTCAATGTTTACTTTTCATGAAAAGTTCTCCAGTAAGATCATCTAACAACTTCCCATCTAATATGGTTCCATGTGCAGTAAATCAACAACGGCCAAAGTAACTCTCTAACACAGACTGATAAGCTATGCTACATACACATAGGTTTCATACAGTTCAACCTACTTAGTATCTAAAAAGAGCACATGAAGCTTTAAGGACTAGAAGTTACATAAAACCAAAAGAGAACACAAAATTCTAAGTTACCTTTCTGAAACTAAGCTTATGTAACAAAACCTTCTGTAGGTGAAATCAGTCAAGAAATCAGAGTGTTTTACTTAAACAGAGTGAAATCCTGACTTTGAAAAAGAATTCAGCCCTGGGGTGAAGCAATGCTTATGTGCCTTAAATAAACTCCATCACACACAATCATATTTAAATATCATCTTTGTCAAAGACCAGTATTAAGAGTAAGAAGTAAATTCAATACTTTCTCTAGAAATAAAATCTCAGCTTTGTAAGGAACTCAAAAGGCAAACTGAGTTTAAAGTCCTAAGGTACCAAAAATGGTAGCAATTTTTAGAAATCAACCCACCACCCCATGGGTGCGAAGCTCAGTCCTGTAAAGGTGCAGTAGTTGAACATCAAGGGAACTCCAGGGAAGGTTGGCGCCCTCCACAATTCCAGTCCCAGATCACTCTGCCCCTCCCCCACTGGCCACTGTGGGGGAAGCAAGGGCACAGCACTAGCCCCACCCCACCGCAGACACTCCAGAGAGGACGCTGAGTATCTCGTCCCAATAATTACAACGAAGAGGAGCAGCTGACCACGCTTCTACTCTCCCTAGCTGTTAAGGCGCCATCCACGATACGTGAAGCAAAGTAGAGACTACAGCTACGGGCCACGATGCCCCAAGCAGAATGGATGGAGAAGCCACAGCCTAAAGTCGGGACACCTCAACCGTACCAAGTCTTCAAAGGGCCCTCCCACCCACAGGGATGCTGGGCGGAGCAGACAGGGATCACGGAGCCCTGACCCCCCGCCAGACGCCACAGCGGGCTTTCCCCGGCTCCTCTTCACTGCTAAGGAGGCGGAAATCCCGGCGGGGGCGGGGCGGGAGGGGCGTGGCATCACAGCCCCGGACGCGCCTTCCGGCCAACCGGATCCCGCTAAGGCGGGGGAACACAGGCTTCACGCCCCCTCGCCACCGCGCCCTGAAAGCCACACGCCAGGACCCTCTTCCCATCCCGCACGCCCCGCGGACCCAAAGCAGTACAGCCAGTGGTCCCGCCCAGAAGGGAGAAGGGGCGGGGCCACAGCCGCGGGCCTTTAGCGCGAGCCTGTCCCGCCCCTTTCTCCACCACCGCACGCGCGCCGGCCCCGCCTCTGATCGGCGGGACTAGGACCCGCCCCTCCGTGCGCACCGGGACTACGCTCTCCTCCCCCTCCCGCACTGAGTGCGGCTCCGCTCCGCCCCCCACAGCCACGCACGGGAAGCCGAGGTCAGCCCCCCCGAAAAACACACGCCCTCCAGTCCCGGGTTACCCGCCACCCAGCTGCTGGGCGGACCGCGGCGCGGCGTGCTCTCACCGCAAAAGCTCCAGCCACTCAGCCTGCGCGTCGCTCCCGGCGTGAGCCTCGGACCCAGCACGGAGGCCCCGGAACGGCGCGGGCACAGGCCCGCAAGAGCGGACTGGCAACCTCCTTTGCGCCCACGAAGCGGTCACAGGCCTGGGTGCCCAGACTGGGAAGGAGGGAGGGAGGGAGGGAAACTCTAAGGGGGGAAGGGGAGGGGGGAAGATGGAGAAACCGTCTCTGCCGCCTCTACCGCCGCGGCCGCTTCTCTGTTACCCGGGAAATCCCGCCCACTCTCCCGGCCCGCCCCGCCGAGGGAAGGCTTAACCTCGCTCCGCCACGGGATCTATTACCCATCCGTCAATGGTTTAGCCAATCACTGTGCCGCAAAGACCTGCTCCCGCCCTCTTCCCTCGCTGGGAGGGGAGAGCGAGCCGCTCACCTTCTCCACGCCCCTATTGGCGGGGAGCGTCCCTAACTCAACCCCGCCTATTGGAGACTGACTGCCGAATCCCTCCTCCAGGCTCCAATACTATTGGAGGAAGAAGAGTACCTCGTCACATCTCATTGGAGAGTCTCGCATATCCCTCCCCATACCGCCCCAGCCACAGGCCTAACAAATCGGCTCCCGCCTCCGCCGGTCCCCGCATTGGAAGACTACCTTCGCTTCTCTCATAGCCCCAGGAAGGTAAGTAACCAATGTGGGGCAAAAATGTCCTTAAGTGAGGCAGACTCCACCCACTACACTGCTGGGCCAGGCCCCGCCCCCAATGATCTGATTGGACTATCTTGGCGCCGGTAGGAGCCGCCATTGGACACGGCGCCGGTCCAGGAAGGAGACCATTCCGCCCTGCGCGAGGATGCTGAACCTTAGCAGTCCTTTTGTGGAATGTTTACACTGGAGACTGAACCTCAGCGTTCCAAGGCCGGGACCGGAGATGGCGGGCAGCTCAGCGGTCAAAACCCGAGGCTTGAGATTTGAAAAGGAAAAGGCAGTAGTATTACCGCCGTGGAGGATTAACCAAAACAATGACAGAAAGCCTTGTCCTTCCTACCCACTTATTTTTACACTTTCACGGTCTTCTAAAAACAGCCATCTGGAGCACTCAGCAGCTACTTTCAGCAAGCCGACTCCAAAATTAAGGTCTAGAGCTCTAATCTGATCCAAAAGCCCAGATATTAGTAGCCGGTCACTAGGGCTGACGGCATACTGTGACACTGGGACAACCAGAATCTGCAGCCCTCAGGGGGCGGAGATAACCCAGAGGAGGCCTTTAAATGTCACAGCCTGGGCAAGCCTCCGGAAGGCGGAGCATGAGGGGGAAATGTATACTCTATTGGTTGGGTAGATCCAGGGACATTTTAAACTGGAGGAAGAGAGGCTGAAAACCTCACACAGACCACTGTATAAATAAACCTTGAGTGTGCACTTACGTTCAGAGAATGGGTAAAAATTCCAGATTGTGTGAAGGATAGGGTCTTAAGAATGACTGTTCAAAGGGAAGGGCTGTAATCGCAAATATTCGCGATAGGGCAGGAATAGTGTGTGAATTTAGGAACCCTAAGGCCAGCCCTTCAAAAAAAGGGGGGGGATTACCCCTTAACAGAGTGGGTTAATGGTGGTCTCTAAGCCTTCTGGGTAAGTAACAATGCCTGAACATAAAAAGTGCTTTGAGGTACCTAGTTCTTTTATTTATTCACTAGTAAGGCGTGGGCCCGATGCCGACCTTGCTTTGGGGAGGCTTTCGCTGTGCCATGAGAGGTTAGGTGGGATTAGTCTTACCGCATTCTAGAGCAAAAGGCGCGGGGGGGGGGCCCTCCCTAGAGTCCGGTGTCCCCAAGAGATACGACACCGGGGAACCGTTTCGTAAATCCAATACTGTCCTCCTGTAATCCTGCGGAGACTGCCATAAACAAGTGTTGGCAACAGGTGGGTCTAACTCGTAGGATGGCTTCACGGCGAGAGGCCATAGTAAAGAGTTGTGAACTCCAAGAGTGGCCGACAGGTGGGAGCAGCCACACCGGTAGCCAAGCCAAGCCCTGTTCCAGGACAGTGCTCTAAAATAAGAAAAACTGGCCAAACAGTTCCAGGCTGAAGTAGCACTCCCAAACTGACAGATGCCTATCCTTAACTAAACTACCCACCCACCAGGCTGGGTACCTACCATACAACGTACAGCACTCCCACCACGGCATCACTGAACACCCCCCGAATTCTTGCTAGAAATGGGCCTCACGGACTTCCCTTGACTGTAGAGACCGAGGTATCGTAGATCTTGCCTAAGGTTCCATCACTAGATTATGATAATCTTAGATTCCGCCGACTAAGGATCACGATTGCCTTGCACAAGGAATTAAGGATGCAGCCAATGTCCAAGCTTTCTCAAACTTAAATTTAAGGAAGTCAAGGGGCACGGAGAAAAACAGCAAAAGTTGATCGGGCTGGAGGGTAGAACTCATTCCCTCCCCTCTGTGTAGCAGCCCTGGAGCTATGTTTTCTGAAGTAACAGCGCAATTGTCGGGCTTCACCTCGAGGGCTAACCGATCCCTAGACTCGGAGAATCTTTGTGTGCCTCCAAGGCTTTCCCCGCCCCCCTAACTAAGGGCGCGGAGCCTGAGACTTCCGGGCGGGAGGGAAGTTGCAGGGAGCTAGAAGGGCCTCAACCATGTGCTGAGCGCGCTCACGAGAAAGGGGGGGCAGGGAGCAGGAGAACGTCTCCTCCTAGCTTGTCCCAGAAGGGGAAGGCCTATCCAGTTCGCCAATCAGAAACAGGGGCGGGGGCTTGTACCGCACGTAAGCCCCAGGAATCCTCCCTCCGCCCTTCGAAGAAAAAAAATTTTAGCAACTTAAACTCCAGTCCAACCTCCCGATAGGCGGAGCTCTAGAGAATATCATCCAATGCATACACGAGAAGGGAAAGAGGGACTCGAATCCAACCAGTGAAAGACAAGAGAAGGAGGAGCCTCTGAAGAGCCCGAAGTGGGTGGAAGAGGAAATGTCCCCGCCCCTCTCGGGTCCCCTCCAGGCCGGTTGCACAAGCTCACTGCAGGAGATAGTAAACAGTCTTAGCCAGGCAATGGAGGCAGAGATGGCCGCGCGTTTCGAGGACTGGACCTGCGCCTGCCCTCCCCGCTTGCACCGCCACTGCACGCAGTTTGCTCCGGCGCCCCGCCTCTCGGCCGGCAGCCGCCATCCGGCTGACAGGCGCGCCCCTCCCCGCCCGCTGATGCATTTCCTTTTCCCTATTCCAAGCGTGGAGTCTGTTTTCCCAGTTTCCGACCTTCACTGCCCCTTTCAGGCCACCCCCTCGTGAGCGCGCGCGCGCACAAGGCTGCCCCCACCCCGTACGCGGCCCTGTGGCACGCAGCGGCACCTCGCGGAAGAGGGAGCCCCGGCAGCACACACACACTACTCAGGGAGGGGGAGCAGGCGCCGCCGTGAGGTGGGCGGGGAAGGAGGCAGCTCCATGTTTGCGAGGGGATCAGCTGGGGCCGCGAATTGAATCTGCCGAGTTCCTAGAGCTTTTCTACACTCAGCAAGCGCTCCACGCCGGATCGCAGCCTAGCCGGTTCTGGCGCCGAGTACTTGCTAAATTGCCGTGCTCGACACACCGGCGGCTCCCAGGCTACTGGCTGGAACCTCTCCCGCCCCCAGTCTCCTCCGGCAAATACAGCCATTGCCCCCGCCCCCAGAGTCCTTAACAACCGCGGGCCCACGGTGCCCGCGCCTCCCCAGAGCGCGCCCAGGACCCCTCCAAGTTTGCCGGCAGAAACAAACGCTCAGGGCGGCCGCTGCACTCGCCCAGCTGATTAGCGGAGAAAGATCGCGGAGCCCGGCTTGCTCTTAAACTCCAGCGGTCGACCAACTCCGGACATCGTGAGCTCGGTGGGCCCGACTGACCAGGCTGCGGCCGCCGCCCCCTGCCGAGGCCGCTCGCAGCAACCAGGGCCCGCTTCTCTCTTTTTCTTCTTTATAATATTTTTTAAAATATTTTTAAAGCATTACAAGAGCAGTTGGTCTTCTGCCGGCCCATTCCCCAATGAGCTGCCTAGACCTATCGAAACCGACTGCTTGGTAAAATAAATTGGGCGGCGCGGCCGGCGCAAGGGCAACCCAGGCCGGGCCAGCCCCCTCCCCACCGCTCCGGCCGGGCTTGGAAACACACTACGAGCGGGCGGCGCCAAGCGCTCTCCTTCCTGGCCTGCCCCTAGCCTACCTCGGCCGCGGGACTCCGAGCCTCCTCGTAGCTCTGTCTTGGGGACCGCGGCACCCACACAGACTTTGTGTAGCCAAAGCAAGAGGCCAAAGAACTAGACCCCCAAAATACCGAAATTGGGGAGACCAAATTAAAAGCAGCTGTTTAACATACCTCCGGAACCAGGCGAGGAGTCCTGAATGAGAGGGAACGCCCCCCACTATCTATTGGCTTTCCTGCGTATACGTCAGTCCCTCTGGGTCCGCCTCCTCTCTCTCCCCGCCCCTTCCCCTTCATTGATCGCCCCTTGCCTGCACAGAAATAAAAATAAATTATTAAAATATCCACGAGTAAGAGTCGCCTCCAAAGCAGAGGCTCTTACATCTCCCACACCGAGTTTTTCGAGGACTTCGGACTTAGGCCTTTTGGGATTTGGAGTTCCGCAGGGTGGAAGCTAAAGGAGGTGCATCTTAACTACTTCCTTCACACACACAACCCATTTGGAGCTGGGTCGGGAGAAACTTGTAACAGTCTGTGGCCCGACCACTTGGACGCATCATATCTCAGAAGCTAAACAAAGTCCGGCCTGGTTAGCATTTGGTTGGATTAGAGGTAAGTAGCGATTGGCTGCAACGTCTAGACTTTCCTGGCTGTTACAGTTCAACGTGTGCCCAGTCTACATTGTTAGGTGCCTTTCAGCCATGAATTCCGAAAACCTGGAAAACTGGCACTTGTCTGAGTCGCTATGGGGTGTGAACCAGGTATTTCACTCTGTCTGCTATCTAGTGCAATTTTAAACTGGCTGGAATATTCACGATACCCTCCAAACACTCAGATGGTTGCTGCAGGAAGTAAGGCAAAGCCTTTCCCCACCCTGTCTGTCTCTCTCCCTCTCTCCCCTCCCCCCATATTCATATTCTCTGTCTGTCTCTCTGTCTCTGTCTCTGTCTCTGTCTCCCCAAGTAGTTCCACAGTCATTTCAACATGAGTAATTCCGTTTAGCTGGACTGGTGAGTTTACAGGCAATAAAGGTGCATCTTGGATTGGGGGATAGATTGGGGAAAGCAATGGCAAATTTTCCCCCTATTCATCACCTAATCCAGAAAAGTCTCCTCACTTTGAGCGGCCCTCAGATGAAGCTCTTAACTGCCTCATTTGCTGTTTATCAGTAACATTTGTTAAAAAGTGCTGAGCAGAGAGCACATGGTTTGAGCAAGAAACTGGTTTTTTGTCACGTCCTTTTGCTTGTTTTGTTTTGGAGACAGGATGTCATGTAGCCCAGACTGATCTCAAACTCCTAGCAGATGACATTTTCTCCTACTTCAACCTCCCCAAGAACTTGGATTCTAGCTGTGCATGGCCATATCAGTTTTACGTGGTTCTGGAAATCAGACCCAGTACTTCATACATGCTAGGCAAGCACTCTTCCCATTTAGTTACAGCTCAGCCCCAAGAACCACTTGTTTTGGAGGTCATTGAAGAAAGGGAGTTAGTTTGGGTATCAGGTAGGATATGAACAGGAAAGGACTCTCTGGCAGCTGAATGACTGTGCCAACAACCTAGTTACTTATAAGAACTTTACAATGCTTGATACGGTGATCTCATCATTTGGGAGACAAAGGGAATAAGACCTGAGTCTAAAGCCAGCCTAGGCTACATAGTGGATCTCATCTCATTTAAAGAGAGTATGCTTGAGACTAATCCCAAGGAAGAGGAGGCAGCTGGCTCAATGGAGATAACAGAAGAGGTAGCCAGTGGCCTTCTGTGGTTACTGGATGAAAGACGGTCGGCATAGCCAGTGTTGTGCTCAGGTAAATCTCTTCCTAGTTCAGGGCTTCCATTCCCAGAAAAATGAGGGCGAGCATGGTATACAGAGAAGGGGTCCTTAAAGATAGTGTTAGGATCCTTTCTGAATGGAGTCCATGTGGAAAGCTGTCACTGAGGGAGACAGGACAGGTGTCTGAATGTCAGAACTAGAATGTCTGAGGTAGCTGGAAAGAACTGTGTAGTGGGAAAGGCCAGATGAGGAACAGTGGGTTCAGTAGGAGGCCTAACAGAGCCATGAAAGTCAGTGTTCATCCTCTCTAGAATGAGGATCAACTTTTAGCTGAAGGCATAAATAGATACTGCTTTAATGAGGTGAGGCACAGTGGTACTACAGAGAGAACACTAGTCAGAAATGCTGAGCCCCATTTATGTTGGCTCCCATTTAGTCCATCCTCATCTGTGTCTCAGCCTTCTCTAAGGATAATAATTCTTTCCCTGTTATGAGGTCAATACAATTATTACCTTGTAAAGTTTCTTAATCTCAGTGGAGTCCAGAAGCCTAGGCATTTGACTATTATCTTAAACAGCAAGTGGCACATGCTGTAGATAAAGTTACTTATTTTGTGTGCACATATGAGCATGAATGCACACATACATGCATATGTGTACCTGTGTATGCACCCATAGAGTATTGTGTGCACCAGTGTATATTTGAAGGATGTCAAGTGTCCTGCTACCAACCCCTGCCTTGTTCCCTTGAGACAAGATCTTTCCTGAATCTGGAGCTAAGCTGTTGTTCAGTAAATTCCATTGATCCTACTGCCTCCCCACCTGCTACTCCCCAGCTCTTGGGTTACAGGCATGTATGTAAAAAAACCATACTGGTTTTTTTTTTTTTTTTTTTTTTTTTTTGGTTTTTCGAGACAGGGTTTCTCTGTATAGTCCTGGCTGTCCTTGAACTCACTTTGTAGACTGCGCTATGTCTCCACCCTCGTTATGGAGAAAGATAAGGCTGATACTTAGACTTTTCTGAACACTCTTTAGATTGAGATCTTAAGGACAACCA
>NC_034599.1:51952421-51968540 GCF_900095145.1 Mus pahari | reverse complement strand
CTTGGGTTACAGGCATGTATGTAAAAAAACCATACTCTGGTTTTTTTTTTTTTTTTTTTTTTTAACGTGGGAGCTGGGAAGTTTAATTTGGGTCCTCATGCTTGAGCAACAAGAGTTCTTACCCACTGCGCTATGTCTCCACCCTCGTTATGGAGAAAGATAAGGCTGATACTTAGACTTTTCTGAACACTCTTTAGATTGAGATCTTAAGGACAACCACTGTATCTTATTTGACTTTGGGGTCTCCATATTCCGTGCAGTCAAGGGGCACCAGGGGGACCCAGTAACTGTTTCTGACTCAGTGTTTTATGGACCTCAACATTTCTTACTGGCCCACTAGTGAAGGTACAATTGAATGGATCTGGGTGAGTGTTCTCCTTGGAAAAACGACACGCCTGTGTGTGAAATACCCTGCAAGTCTGAGGCCTCAGACTATGGAGGGGCTTACCTACATGAAGGAGCCACACTACGTTTAATCTAAGTCCAAGTCCTGAAATTGTTCCATCTCCCATATGCTGCTTCTGCATACACTCAGGCTACAATCCAAGTCGAAGACTTTGGAGAAAATACTGTGCTTTCCCTCCTGAAGCACAAACCTTACCTACCTAATTCTAACAGCAGTTTGTCATCAGGTAGTTCTAGAAAAAGTATAGTCAAAGAAACAAAATTTGTCTACCAGCCACACAGAGACACCAGTGTTTAACTCACAATGCATATACTTGAAACTGTCACCCCAGAACCTTTGGTCTATTTCATGGACATGAAATATGCACACCCTCCTTCACAAAAAGGCACTCACTCCCAGGTCAGTGTCTCTGGCTCATCTTCTCTTTCCCACTGCTGGAGGTAAGCATCTGCCACCCATATCGACTTCTATGGGTGCTGGAAATCAAACTCAGGTCGTCTTCCTTTTGTGTGGCAAAAACTGGTTTGGTTTGGTTTGGTTTGGTTTGAGACAGGGTTTCACATATACCAGGCTGGCCAGGAGTCCATGATGATCTTTCCCAGGCTCCTGAGTCCCCAGTAGTAGTAATGCAAATATGAACACTGTGCTTAGCGCTTTTTAACTTTTACAAAACTCTGAAGCAGGATCTTGCTAGTTACCTTATGGACTTTGAGCCCCCTCTGCTTGTGATCTTCTTGCCTTAAGATTAAGTGAGGGCTTTTCCTCGGTGACTGCTGACAGTGCTGATCACCACCCCCAGCTCAGCACTATCCAGGAGATTGAGTTCTCCACCCTGACTTCTAAGGGTTGAAGGTTTTGAGATGAGCTTTATCAAACACCATGCTGGCCTAGAATTAGGCAAAGAAGACCTTGAACTTTTGATCCTTCTGCCTATCCTATTCAAGCTAGGAGGAGGGGAACCCTCAAAACTATTGATCAGAATCTGTTTAACCACTTCCTAGCCAGATTTTTGTTTGTTTGTTTGTTTGTTTGTTTTTCCAGACAGGGTTTCTCTGTGTAGCCCTGTCTGTCCTGGAACTCACTCTGTAGACCAGGCTGGCCTTGAACTCAGAAATCCACCTGCCTCTGCCTGCCAAGTGCTGGGATTAAAGGCGTGCACCACCACCGCCCGGCCCTAGCTAGATTATTTAAGCAAATTGTTTTATCTGTTGATTAGTAAGATTCTGTACTACATTGGACTGCTGGAAAATGTAAAATAAATATGCCTAGCATACAGTTAAGAATCCCTCACTTTTTCTTCCTTTCTCAAAGCTACCATACTCATTTCTTGCCATTTAAATGCAAAGTCCCTGGCACTGCAGACCTCCAAGAAAAAAACTCAAATCTCTAGCTAACTACCTATCCTCAATGGCAAATACTACATTATTTCTTATTGGAAAGTTGGGATATTTTTAGTGGGTTTGAAGACTGAGGATACAGTACCTGGAAATGTCTTCTTCTCACTGAGCACAAGTTGACCCCTCAGGCTTACTGCTATTCTAAGTCAGGAAAAAAAGATGTAAGAAAAGTATATTCCCCCAGTCTCTCTGGCCTTGTTTTACAGACCAGTGGTAATTGTAATAACAGGTTCCCCTGTTCAAATAAAATCTGAATGAGAAGCCCACTATGGAAGAAATAGAGGTACAGTTTGGGTTCACTTGAGCCTCTTCCCTGCAGCCCCTGTATGTGTACTTAAGTCAGGAAAGCAATGAAGAGACTCCACAAGAGGAAGCTGTTGGCCTCTGCTCTGCATCTGGATGGACCTGAAGGTTTTAAAACAAAACTCTGCAGTGGCTTAGAAAACCACTAGACTTCAGTATGGTTACAGGTACAGGGAAGTCAATCTAAAGTGGGGGGCCTTTAGTGACTGTAGTCATCAAGTCCCAGAAGCCATCTTAACTACCTTAATGAACATATTAACTACCTTAAATGGCTAGGAAGGCTCCATAGCTCCCACTCTGTACCTATCATCCCTAGTGAGATTCTACTGAAGTTAGCTAGAACCTCCAAGGCCTTAGCCTAATGCCAAGTTTAACTGAACTAGGAGGAAGGCACTATGAAGGCTGGCTGTGGGTAAAAGTAGAGGGAGACTAAACAACATCCCAGTGCTAGATTCCTATCTGTAGAGAAGACCTTCATCTCCTCTGACCAGGTAAGCACAGTGCAAACCCTGTTGAGGGCTAAGCCTGACCTCCTGGCTGGTGTACCTTCTACCCCTGCCTAACTGTGGCCAGTGCACTGATACCCAGGCCCAAGACAAATCTAAGACATAAATTGGGAGTCCCAGGAGGCTTGCTAAACTAATTCCTTAGTTCTCAGATATCTCTTGTGCCATAGAGAGACAAAAAGACTGATGGGAGGTAATTTTTTTCCTTTTCCTCCTCTACTTCCTCTTTTGTTACATGTGGGTTTTTGAGAGAGGGTCTCTGTGTAACCCTACCTGTCCTAGAACTTGCTGTGTAAACCAAACTGACCTCAAACTCATAGAGATCCACCTGCCTCTGCTTCCCTGTACTAGGATTAAAGATCTGTACTACCATACTTGGCTCTTAACCTACTTTCTATCCAACTTGGGGACCAAGTAGCAACTAACTGAGGGAATGTTAAGGAAATAGCAATAGTCTGGAGAAAAAAGGGGGCAATCTTTGAAAATAGGAAATTGGGGAGCTGAAGTGGGAGTTGATCCAGCCTAAGAAAGGGCCTGATAATTCCAAATAGAACTTTAGGGTCAGTGGACCCATACTATATGATTGCTTAAAAGTAGCCCTTTTACTGAAAGAAGCTAGGACTTGGTTGGGTTGGCTAGGTTAAAACCTCACGACCACTAATAACCTCAGTCATTCTAGAAAAGCCTCCCCTTCTAGCCAGTGCCTCCACCTGAGCCTCACAGCTCACCTCCCTCAGGGCACACGAATAATAAAGTCCAGGTCCTGCCCTTGGGGCTGCCCCAGAGACTCAGCCTTTTATGAGCAAGAACCAGTTCTCCCCGGGATCCTGATACTGAATAGTCCACCTGCTACACCCCAGCGCCCTCCATCCCCACAATCTTATTCTCACCATTGACTAGTACATTATAACAGACACTGGCAATGACAGATCTAGACCCAAGATGCTGGGGGAATCTCTTCACAGGATATCCTAGCTGCAGGAAGGAACAGAGAGGTTATCCTGTGTGTGTGTGTGTGTGTGTGTGTGTGTGTGTGTGTGTGTGTGTGTGTGTAGGCAGGATGGTCCAATCTGAAGCAGAAGTCTGCATGGTACCACAATGTTCTTGACTCACTGAACACTTTTTCCTTAGCTTTATTCAATGTCTCTTGTGGGATGACCCTCACATTTTGAACACTCTGAGCTTCTCTTCCTTAGACACCTTTAATGTCCATTACCAAGCCAAGTGTGTTGCACACTCCTTGAATCCCAGCACTTGGGAGGCAGGCAAATGGATTTGAGTTCCAGGCAAGTGTGGTCTACACAGAGAAACCCGGTTTCAAACAAACAACTTCAAAATCAAACACCACAGGTAGGCTCGTACTGGCAAAAGCTACAAACAGCCAGGTACGGTGACAAGTCCCTGCTTTAGTTCCAGTTACATAGGAAGTTCAGACAATAAATAATAAAAAATAAAAAACTTAAAGCTACCAAAATTTAAACATTTTTAAACTTTAAGATAATAGTACTATATAATGGCAGTTGGGGGGTTTTATGTTCAGGAGCTATCATTGGCTGTGCCCAGAGCTGGAGATATGAGTTAAATAACCATATGAATGACTGGGTCATCCTGTATTCACTCAACCACCAAGAAGTGGGTTGGCCCAGGAATTTGCACCTAAGAACTGGTGCGCAACTTTGAATTGAGCAATTTACAGGGCAAAGGTACAGCATGTCTGAACAAGTAACAGTTCTGAATTACCTCTTCCAGGCTTTTTAAAAATTGTTAATGCTGTTTCCACCAACCCTAAGTATTTCTGTAATCTAATTTCAAATTTCAGCATAATCTCTCTGATTCAAATTTCAGAGATTCTGTCTTAATCTGCTACCATTTTTTTTTTCCCTCAGACAGTGTCATGTAGCCCAGGCTGGGCTCCTACTACTGGTATAGCCAACACTGGCCTTGAACTCCTGATCCTCCTGCCTCTTCCTTTCCAATACTGAGATTCCAGTATATCCAGCAGTTTAGTCTTTGGGTAAGGTAAGAACATCAAGGATAATGTACTGGTAAATGAGGAACCAGATCCTCAGGTTCTCTGGTATATAGACACAGCAAGTTAACTCTCTGGTATTTCTTTTCTTTTTTTTTTTTTTAAAGATTTATTTGTTTGTTTGTTTATTATATGTAGTACACTGTAGCTGTCTCTCAGAAGAGGGAGTCAGATCGTTACAGATGGTTGTGAGCCACCATGTGGTTGCTGGGATTCGAACTCAGGACCTTCGGAAGAGCAGTCGGGTGCTCTTACCCGCTTAGCCATCTCACCAGCCCAACTCTCTGGTATTTCAAATGTTTCCTTTTATCAGTACCTACTTTCCACTAGTTGTGAGTGGATGAGTTCATATTTATAGAGTATTCTGAACAGGACCTAGAATGTGAATTTCTAGTAAATGTTTGCTATTACTGTTATTTACAACACACTAATATTTGCATATTGTAGGCCAAGCTACTCCAATGGGACAGCTTGTCACTGGCTAACAGGTAGAAGCCATGTGATGTGAAGAATATCCCTTCAGGGCCAATGCTGATTCCACTCAGAGAGAAAAACTAGCAGGACAGTATTTATGGGGTTTCTCTAGAAGCATAAACCCTTTGGAACTATGCAACCTGAGGCTAGAACATGAGATCTTCATTTGGGAGAATGTCATCAATCCTGTGGTCTCTCTAGCCTACTACAAGGAACAAGGGCTCAATGTTAGTTTACCTAAGCTGGGAGAAGCAGCCCCTGGGAGACTGAGATAGAATGACTGTGAGTACAAGGACAGCCTAGGCTACATAGTAAGGTCCTGTCACAAGCAAGCAAGCAAACAAACAAAACATACAAAAACAAAACAAAACCATGAACCATCCTAGAATTTCAAAACCAATTATACTCTAAAAGGAGAACAGCAGCAACAATAAGAAAAGCCCCGAGAGTCTCCAAAGCACCATTCCGTTTCTGATGCTGCTGAGAGTCTGCAGACTTGATAAGCAGATCAACTTGGGCTACAGTAGGGCAAATCACTGTGTTCCCCTGGACCTCACCTTTCTCATTTATACAGAATTAGGTGAAAGATGCCCAGTGTGGAGGCACATGTCTGTAATTTCAGTTCTGGAGAAATGGGAGGCAGATGTAATAGAAAGGACAGAGGATATTCATTAGAACTGTGCAGTTTCAATGAAGTGACCTAAGAGACAAAGCACTTAGCACTCAGCCTGTTACAGCCTACACAGCCTGCACAAACAGGCGCCACTCAGAACTTAGTCTCAGATACTGAAGTTTTGGATCTTCTCCACCCCATGCCTCCCCATCTGTCCAGAACCAACTCCTGGACTCCCTCCTCATCTTCCCAACCCCAGACTGTTAAATTGATGAAACTAAAAGGGTTTAATCATGTTGGTATATTTATAGGTAAATACAAAATTGTACCACTATAAGATATTGAATATGAACATTACAATTATTTACTGAATCTGACTCAGTCCATTGATGTTAAATACAAAATGAAATGATTGTAAAAAATAAGAATATACACATTCAAAGATCTTATTACAGTATAAAATTATTGAGCTCTGACCAGCTGCCAACCTCATCTTCTGGATTAGGGGTTCTGTAGGGTTCTGTGGGAACACAGTGTTGGGAACTCTTGATTCCATTCCTGGCGAATCAGACTGGGAAAAAACAGGAACAAGTTGGACGGGCAGTGGACCAGTGATTACAAGGAACGACCTCATCCAGCCAAAGAGATTATGCTTTATAAAGACATAGACCCATCCAGTTTGCGGTCTAGGATCTGGCAGGCTAGCAGGCAGGGAGAGCTGGGCATTCAGTAGACAAGGAAGAGTTGCATAAAGAAAGGTGTCTTCCAACACAAGAAAAAGAGGCCCCAGTTTGTCCTCCCAAGAAGGGAATTTCATGGTAGGTTCCTCTTGTTCACTCTGGGCTCTCCTTTATTCCTTTTAAAACTTCGTACCGATTACTTTGGACTCTGGCAGCTCTGTAAATTCATTTCTAGCCTTGGTCCCCATCGATGGGGTCATAAGACAGAGTCTGGAATCACAGTGGAGGTCTGTTCCCCAAATCAGCAAAGAAAACATAGAATTTGTTAGATGAAGGACACCCATGCTAAATTGAACCAGTGTTACCATAAGTCAGTATTTTTGGCTTCAACAAGCATAGAGTCCAGAGGGAAAGATTTCATTAAGGAAGAAGGTCTGTGGCCCAGGAAAAAGGTATGTGTTTTCTTCTATCACTCTGCTGTTTGACAACATGAGCCATGATCCCCAACCCCAGCCAGTCCAGAATAATCAGCAGGATCCAAGAAGCAAGGAATGCTGAACTGCAACATAAAGCCCCAGAGACTTCTACAAAGAGTATCTGTGTGTATATGTATTTATAGTATACGGCCATAATTATCACATAGAGTATATATTATGTACACACATACATATGGATCCATACACGTAAGTGCACATACGTACACGCACACACACAGAATGACAGAAAAGACTGGAATACACGCCCTATGTATAAACGTGCTTGGCACTCGGGACATTCTCTAGAATATGTAACTTGGTCAAGCTTTCTGGGTAGGAAGGTGAATGCTCACCAGACCTCCCTGTCAAATCATAGCAAAGGGAAAGAGGTGATGGCCAGAAGAATTGGGAGATGGGGGGGGGGGGGGGGTCCTTCCCCACTTACCTCAGGGACCCTGGCAAAAATCAATAGCCACAATTTGGTTTTGATAAGGCACAGTTCGATAGCAGGTGCTAGGAATTAAGAACACATTGCTGCTGGCCCTTTCTAGTGGCAAGTTCACCACATTTATCTAGCCAAAGGGAAAGGCTGCCTTGCGTGCACATGTGCGCTGGGAGACACAGGAAAGAGGTTGATCCATGGCTTCAGCGTAACTGATGGCAACCTTTAGGCTCAGCAGTGTCCAGGGTAGTTTAAGGAAGGCTGACCAGCAGGTGGAAACTTGTGGAACAGTTATTGACCGTCCATGGCCGACAGGCTGTGACCAGAGGGAACCATGCCTTCTCTCTCTGCGAACTCCAGAATGGCCTTGTAGCAAAAGTAGTACTGCTCAGGGGTCTGGATACTGAAGGCCCTCTGGGTCCTCATTCGTGACACCGTCTGGAACACATTAAGGGTGCCAAGCTCCTCCAGCTGTGCCAGGCAGATGTCCAGTGAGCAGAAGGTACCTGAAGAAGGAAGGAAATGATCACATGAGTGTACCTCTCCTATCTTCTTCCTTTTACCCAATCACCATGCAAGACTGGATACAGGAATTCAAAGGCACGGGGTCTAATGGCAGGAGGACTTAAGCCTAAAGAGACTTGTAAGGAGTATCAAAGGGCATGCTAAAGGCCGGACAAATGAGGGTCTCCTGTCTTTCAGGATATACACGAGACTAACAGAAGAATAAGTAGGTAGGTGACACAGAGGTAGAAGTCCTGCTTCTTCAATACCAGACAGTGCAGCTGTACTTCTACACCCAATTTCCATAGCTTATAACTCTCTAGAGGTCTAACACGAATACAATTCTCCTCATTATTCCCCCAAAGGGACCTCTGAACTAGTAAAGCCAGCAGCTCATACAGCACACATAATAAAGAACACAGAAGCCAAGCAAGATAGCACAAACTTATAATCCCATTATTTGGGAGGCTAAAATAAGAAGATTGTTAAGAATTCCAGGTCAGATTGGACTTTGTAATAAGACCTGGTCTCATAAACACACAATAACAACAAAAGGGATCAGGGGACAAGACCAGCACAGGGAGAAGACTCTAAGAGAGGGCCAGCTAATCTCTCTGGGGACCACTATCATGTTGATGACAGAGTTCACAAGGTCCAAAGAAGACCATGATGATTAGCAACCCCAAGAACTTGGTTTATAAAGCATACATTTTGGAAAGCAGCATCTCTAGCAAAAGGAATACAAAAGGACCTTAAAAAGCGATTATCATAGCAGTTTGCCACCAAGGGGACGAGTGAGAGTTTCCTTTAATCACAGATACACCCTAAGCATTTAGCTCCTCCTCCCCACCCCCACCGCCTCTGGGCGTGTCACTAGTCTAAGAGGCACAGTACCTGTCCTGCCGATGCCAGCACTGCAGTGGACCACAATGGGTGGCTCAGGGCACTGCCCTTTGGAGCGAGCTCCCAGGTTGCCTACAGCCATACTCTGCTGGTTTCTGACCACTCTCAGGAAGTCAATGAGGGAAGCAGCTGAGGAAGGGACACCATAATCTGGCCAGCTTAGGAACTGGAAGTGGGTAACCTGGCGTCTCTGCCGCTCCTTACATGAAAAAGAAGTGAGAGTTAATGTCACTCCTGTCCGCCCTCTCTACCCTTGGCTTTCCAGATTCTTAAGACTTTAGAAGATCCTGTCTTCTGATGGCAACTTTCTTCACAATTGATTTTCTACTTCAAACCCAAAGGAATGGCTATATGGTTGGGAAGAAAAATTGCTATATTATAGGATCCATATTTCTTATTATTGTTAAGTTATTATTATTGTATTATTTTATTATTAAAAACAAGACAAAAAAATGAGCCAGAAGTGGTCTTCCACAGGGAAGGACACACCAACTAGTTGTCCAGTCAGCTCTAGAACATAATACAAACAATTATATGGATACAACAGATTATATTTACAAATATATGTGTATATACATATATATATATATATATGTGTGTGTGTGTGAAAATATGTATATATTTTCATGCAATAACAATTAGTAAAAATAGAGATTACACCTTTGAAAGAGCAGGTAGGGTTCGGAGAGAAAAAAAGGAAAGGAAAGGAAAAATGTTATAATTAAATTATAATATAAAAAAAAATCGGGCTGGAGATGGCTCAGTGGTTAAGAGCACCGACTGCTCTTCCGAAGGTTCTGAGTTCAAATCCCAGCAACCACATAGTGGCTCACAACCATCCATAATGATATCTGACACCCTCTTCTGGTGCATCTGAAGACAGCTACAGTGTACTTAGATATAATAATAAATAAATCTTAAAAAAAAAAATTCCTTAAAAAAAATTTATTGCCAGGCATCATAGGGCACACCTCTAAACCACAAAATTTAGGAAACAGTGGTGGGTAGATGGATCTCTATGAGTTCGAGACCAGCCTGGTCTGCCTATATCTTAACATCCAGGTCAGCCAAGGCTACATACTGAGAGACACTGTCTCAAAATAAAACAGTACCATATTTATTTACTTACTGACTTACTGCCTTTGTGAGTGCCTAGGCATCTATGTTATGAGTGCACATGTACACAGACAGGCCAGAGAAGGACATCAGTTATCCTCTCTAACACATGCTGCCTACTCTTTTAATGCAGGGTCTTTCTCTCAACTTGGAGCTAAGTATCCTCAACTAGGTCATAACCAGAAAGCCTAGAAAGTCTCTTGCCTCTATCTCCATTAGATGACAAGCATAAATGGGACCCCCAGCTGGATGCATGCGTGCTACAATCTGAACTTTCATCCTCATGATGAGTATCAAGTACTCTAACAGCTGAACCATCATCTCTCCAGTCCCTCAATGTAGTTTTTCTGAGACAAGATCCATACTGTGTAGTCCAAGCTATTTTCCACCTTGTAATCCTGCCTCAGCCTCCTGTGCAGAAGGAAAAGAAGCATGGCTTAGCATCCAGATTCCCAATGTTGACATTTTTTATTTCTCTTTAATGCCACTCTTTAAAAAAGAGTTCTTTATTTATTTAATATATGTAAGTATACTGTAGCTGTCTTCAGACACACCAAAAGAGGCCATCAGATCCCATTATAGATGGTTGTGAGCCACCATGTGGCTGCTGGGATTTGAACTCAGGATCTACTGAAGAGCAGTCAGTGCTCTTAACCACTCAGCTATCTCTCCAACCTCTTAATGCCACTCTTTTTTTTTTTTTTTAATTTATTTAATTATTATATGTAAGTACACTGTAGCTGTCTTCAGACACTCCAGAAGAGGGAGTCAGATCTTGTTACAGATGGTTGTGAGCCACCATGTGGTTGCTGGGATTTGAACTCCGGACCTTCGGAAGAGCAGTCGGGTGCTCTTACCCACTGGGCCATCTCACCAGCCCTTAATGCCACTCTTATACTGAGGTGATAACTTTATTAGTTCTGAGTTGAGGGTTTTTTGTCTTTTGTTTTTTTTTTTTTTTTGAAAGGGGATTATGGGAGGTATCTCTATTTGGAGCTTATTATGTAGACCAGGCTGACCTTGAACTTATAGAGATCGACTTGCCTCTGTCTAAGATTAAAGGTGGGCACTACATAACTGGCTTCTCAGTTGAACATCTGTTTATTACCTCCCTAAAAATCCTGCTTATTCCCTCTAGACATTTTCTTTTTTTGTGTGTTTGTTTTATTGAGACAGGGACTCGCTCTGTAGCCCTGGATGGGCTGGATCTCAATACATACACCAGGCTGACCTTGACCTCACAGACATCCACCTCTTCTTGCTGAGTGCTGAGATTAAAGGTGTGCATCACCACCCTCAATGAGAATCTCTTAAAGGAGCCTCCCTAATTTCAAAAGAGTGAGAAAATAGAAACCTGCATTTACCTCTGTGTTGTGAATTTCTAGAGTCGTTTTCTTATAATGGCTCATGTTTTCCACTCCTAGATTAGTCACCGTGAGGAAGCCAAATCGGATCCGAGAGTCTTTTTCTAAAGGCCAGTACTGGCCACATTTCCTCCTGCCGCCTTCCTCAAAGCTGAAGACATACAGAGCAAGTTAAGCCTTCGCTCTTCAACCAGCTGTAAGCTGCTTCCCACCACAACTGCTGAGCTCCTAGGCAGCGATGTGCTCTGCACTGCTTCTGAAGAACAGCACTGACTTCATTCTAAACAGGTGCTAAAACAGCTAGCATTCTTACATGTATACAGTTAGCAGGCATGCACTGTACACTCACTGTACCTTCTGTCTCCTTCCTGAGACCTGGTTGTATTTCCTACATACAGTAGCAAAACCACACTGAGGCCTAGACCTTGGCCACTGCTCAGTTTCTTTCCCACGAAGGGCCCTTGGCTGACACAGGACGGGGAAGACAATTCTCCCAACTACAGGTGGCTGTTGACAACGCCCTGAGGAAGGGAACTGAGCAAGCATCGCTTTTCTTCCCTATCTGTAAAAAGTTATAATTAATGATGAAACTAATAAACTATGAAATTCCTTATATTTGGCAGAATTGCCAAATTTCAAAAAAAACAACCCTTTATTCAGAACTTCCTGCCTTATGTTTCAACCATCTTTTTTCTGTTCCCTTACAGGTAGAGATATTAATGAACAGAAGAACCATAAAAAAAGAAGGAAATGGAGAGCAAAGGGAACTGGTAATGCAGTGGCCAGGAAGGCACCTTTCCTCTGTAGACAAGAGGCAGCTTCAAGGTGTGGCATTTCCCAGCACGTCCTTTAGTGAATAAGGCCAGAACCCCAGGGTAGGTAGGCTACAGCGCACTAGCCCTGGGTCCCTACAGTTACGGATTAAATATCTTTCTGCAAGACTAGCACTATCTCCACCATGGCCTACCATTTTAAATATAGATGTAGCATAGCTCTCTTAATCATTCAAGCTTATAGAGTCATGGAATCTATGGTTAAAAGAAGACTAACTCACCGGGTGGTCATGACAATCACCAAAACTTTTTGCTCCCAAACCATAAGCCAGAAGTCACGATAGGTGTTCTCCAAAGGACCTGGAATGAAGGGAGAGGAGGGAGAGCAGGCCTTTAGAAGCACGTCTGTCTTTCTCAACTTGTCTTCCAAATCATATCTCTGAAGCACAGACTGAAACAGGATCTCATGCAGACTCAGACTCACTATAATCCAGCCTGTCCTTGAATTCCTCAGGTCTCCACCGCCCAGGTACTATGACTACAAGTATTCATATGAGCCTTGTCTTAGCTCTCTTTATTCAGAGAGGTCCTCAAACCAACCAAATCATCTCTGTATGGGTGAGTATTTTATAACTATAGTTCTAGAGGACCTAATGCCCTCTTCTGGACTCTCTGAGCACTGCATGCATGCAGTGTATATACAAACATGCAGGCAAAACACCTATTACATAAAATAAAAATAAAAAATTAAAGATAAATTACTGTACCAAAAATAAAAGAAATTAAATGTTCAGATTCCAAAGATGTCCAGGTGAGCCATATGTAGGAACAAGTCTAGCGCCTGAGCCACAGCCTCAGCAACATCATGTGCGGTAGCAAATGTCAAGTCTATACCCGCCTGTTTCCACCTCAGTAGCCCTCAGCCTCATAATACATTAACTACTAAACCAGGTTACTTCTGGGCCTCACTGTCTCAAATCCCTTAGTCTGGACACCTACTCTTCAGAATTCTTTCACTTACTTATGTACTTTCTCTCTCTCACCCCCTTTTCCTGTTGTGAGATGGGATCTTACTGTGTAACTCAGAGGCTTCTTGTGATTCAAATATAGACATGTGCCATCATGCCAAGTTTTCTTTCTCAACTTTCTTAACTCTTTTTTTTTTTTTTTTTTTTTTCTTTTTGGTTTTTTCGAGACAGGGTTTCTCTGTGTAGACCTGGCTGTCCTGGAACTCTGTAGACCAGGCTGGCCTCGAACTCAGAAATCCGCCTGCCTCTGCCTCCTGAGTGCTGGGATTAAAGGCATGCGCCACCACGCCTGGCTAACTTTCTTATCTCTAATAATAGGACTTCTAGTATTCTTGGTTAAAATTATTAATGTCTCTGTTGCTTTGCTAGTAAGTGCTGGGGTGTGATGTGATGGCAGGCCTGCCACAGGGCACATGCGGCCGTGAAAGGACCTGAATGCTAAGGACTTGTGTTTTAGGTTTGTTTTCTCCTCCACCTTACATGGTGGAGCCATCTTTCCAGCCCTGACTCCAGCTTTTTACAAGAGTAAATGAGGGGCTGGAGAGATTGCTCAGCGGTTAAGAGCACTGACTGCTCTTCCAGAGGTCCTGAGTTCAATTCCCAGCAACCACGTGGTGGCTCACAACCATCTGTAATAAGATCTGATGCCCTCTTCCAGTGTGTCTGAAGAGAACTACAGTGTACTCACATATATATAATAAATAAATTCATCTTTAAAAAAAAAGTTGGAATCACTTGGGGGGTGGGGAGTGACATATGCCTTTAATCCCAGCACTTGGGAGGCAGGTGGATCTCTGTGAGTTTGAGGCCAACCTAGGCTATGGAGTGAATTCTAGGAAAGCCAGGGCTACACAGAGAAACTCTGTCTGCAGGGGAAGGGAGAACTTCCTGGAATAACAACAGCACACTCACACTAAAGAAGGGAAGGGGAAAAAAGCCACTGGTGGTGACAGATGTTGACACTTGGGAGGCAGAGACACATGGATCTATAAGTTCCAGTACAGCCAGGGCTACACAGAGAAACCCTCTCTTGAAAAGAAAAAAAAAGGGGGGTGGATATCAGCTTTAACACACTAATCACCCATTTCCATCTTCTCCCAGTTATCAAGCACAATTTTTGGCCCTTAAAATTAAGTGTCTTTCCTACATCTGCCCTCTCCCCTGTTTTTAATACAATGTTTTACTGTGATGAGAAATTTATCATTTTTTAATCAAGTTACTAACACCATTCTAATGTATTTTTCTGAATATTTCTTCCCCCTTACAGTTTAATACTTAAAAAAAAAAAAAAAACACAACACAAACACACTGTATCTCTACCACTCCATTTTTCAAGACCTGTTTTATTTTTGTGCTGGTGTGTTTGGATGACGGAGTGCATGCAGATGTGTGTGGGCACCTGCAGAGGTTAGACTCCCTGGCCTAGGATTAAAGCATTAGAAGCTCTCCAGTGATTACTGGAAACTGAACTCTGGTCCTCTGGAAGAACAGCGAGTGCTGAGGCATCTCTCCAGACCTTCTATCTAGTTTTAAGTGTCCAGTCTTCCTCTAGGCTCTCTTTGACCAGGACACTCAAAGGACTTTCTCTCCCCTAAGCTCTGGATGGCAAGGCTGGCCCTAAATATTTCAACCATTTAAATTATAGCATATTACATTGGACAGTAAAGAAAATCCCCATTTCAGTAAATAGATGTGAAGGATAAATGCCATTTGCAAAACTGTCCATTATAATTTGAACCTGCATGATGAACTCTCCAACAAATGTCCTTGTGATAACTCCTCGGGATAATTCTTTGTTCTCCCCTCTCCACGTACAGAGAAGCAGGGTAATATCAAGGATTAATTTAGACCCCAAAGCCCAATGGTTCCACGATTTTTGTCAAAGTCTTTAGTAAGCACTAACATTTTGTGTGTGAACAAATGTAAGAGAGTGTGCAAGTGTATGAACAGCCACTCACCTACATACGTGGAAGCCATGGTTAAAGCCACCCGCCATGGTCTGCATTTAATGGTATTTTTGTTTTGTTTTGAGATGGGGTCTCTCACTGGAACCTGGTATCTGCCTCGTAGCTACACTGGATAGACCCACGCTGGAGGGATCCTCCTATCTCTGCCTCCCTAATGCTGGGATAACAAGTGCCTGACACTAGCATCCACAGGACAGCTCACCCCCATCCTGTTCCATGGGGCTTGACACTGTCTTCTAGCACCCATGGTCACTGCATACATGCATGCAGTGAAAACACTTATACATACAAAACAAAAGGTAAAATAAATTTTAAAAACAAAAATAAAGACAAGAAGTAGGAGTGACATCCTAGTCTGCAAAGCTAGGCTCCCTCACATCACATCAAAGACAGATAGACAGACATAGAAAGACAGAATAAAGGATCTTATTTCAGAATGAGAGAAATGGCTGAGTGGTTAAGAGCCAGAGCTGGGGGCAAGAGAGATGGCTCAGTGATTAAGAGCACTGACTGCTGTTCCAAAGGTCCTGAGTTCAAACCCCAGCAACCATGTGGTGGCTCACAACCATCCGTAATGACATCTGATGCTCTCTCCTGGAGTGTTTGAACACAGCTACAGTGTACTTACATAAAAATAATAAATAAATCTTTTAAAAAAAAAAAAAGAGCAGTAGCTGTTCTTTCAGAAGATCCAGGTTCAGTTCCTGGCACCCACATAAGAGCCCACAACCACTGTAATCCCAGAGGATCTGATGCCCTCTTCTGACTTCTGTAGGCAATGCATATATGTGGTACAGAGACTTCAACGCAGGCAAAATACCTATACTCAAAAAATAAAATAAGGAGAAACTGTAAATGATCTTATCTCAGGACAGGGAAGAGGCAGTATAGCTTAGTGGTAGAGCTCATGCTTAGCCTGCCCAAAGCTCTGGGTTCAATACCCAAAATCCAAACTGTGAGGGGAGATCCTAATTTGGGAAACATATATGTTCCATTTAGGAAGTTAAATCCCTCTATCTCTTTTGTACCTGGTTTATTAGATACTCTGACTGCTTAGCTGTCCCAATTCTAATAATAGTTTTGAGGACTTGGGGAGAAGTCTTTTTTTTTTTTTTTTTTTTTTTTTTTTTTTTTTTTT
>NC_034599.1:51939923-51951695 GCF_900095145.1 Mus pahari | reverse complement strand
CTCGAAAAACCAAAAATAAATAAATAAATAAAAGCAAAAAAGGAAAATGAAGATAAAAATCATTCACTAACTCCAAGATCCAGAAACACTGTAAATGTTTTCCAACATCTTGAATACCTTTCCAATGTATACTTATAGATATGGGCAAATAAAACAGCAGAAGAAACCTTCTTCCTTCCTCCAATATGATGGCAAATATTTTTGTTCTGTAGCTGTCATGGCAAAAACTACAGCTCTTGAGACTGCAGAGATGCCAAAGCAGTTATGACTCCTGGCTGCTCTTCCATCGAGCCGGGGTTGATTCCTAGCAACCATATGATGGCTCACAACTACCTGTAACCACAGCTTCAAGAGATCTAACACTCATCTAGCCTCCACTGGCACCAGACATGCACATGTCACACCGACATACATATAAGCAAAACACCTATTTGCATAAAATTTAAAATAAAATTGTTTTAAAAGTGTAGCTCTTATGGGCTGGTGAGATGGCTCAGCAGGTAAGAGCACCCGACTGCATTTCTGAAGGTCCTGAGTTCAAGTCCCAGCAACCACATGGTAGCTCACAACCATCTGTAAGGAGATCTGACTCCCTCTTCTGGAGTGTCTGAAGACAGCTACAGTGTACTTACATATAAGAAATAAATAAATCTTTAAAAAATAAAAAGTATAGCTCTTACAACTACATTTGTTGGATTTGTGAATTTTGAATATAATTTAATGTATATTATGTTCTTAGATACTTAGATTCATTCTAAAACCTTAAATACCTTTGTCAGTGTCTGCTTCCACAAAGAAGATATTCTAATATCATACGATGTGAGTGCAAGCTTGCCATGCCTATAATCCCAGTACTTGGGAGAAGGAGGCAGCAACAACATCAGGAATCCAAATTCATCCTCAACTGTAAAGAGAGTTCTGGGCCAGCCTGGGTTACATGAAACCTCTTTTCAAAACACAAAATCAAAATAAAAGATGTTGGTGAAGCTGAGTATGGTGGTTCACCCCTATATTCTCTACACTTGGGAGGCTGGGGCAGGAGGATCATTGTGAGTTTCAAGCCAGCCCAAACTGAGGCACTATCTCAAAACAAACAACAGCAAATACACCAAGGGCTGTGGGGCTTCATGGTTGACAATGTGCTTACTTGGTGAGGACCTGCGTGGGACCCCTAATACCCAACAACTTCCCAGCCCCATGCCTCTGCTAGCATCACACATGTGTAACACCACACTCAGCAAGCTCCAAACCAACAAGGGCTGTCTGAAAATAAAATCAAGCAAAGAAGCTGGGAGAAATGGCTCATTGCGTAAAAATTCTTGCTACACAACCATGAAAACCTCAATCAAATCCCAGGAACACACATAGAAAGGTAGACATGCTTATATCTCTAGCAGTCAGAGGGAAAGGACAGCTCTCTAGGGCTTGTCTGCCACCAGCCTAGCTTCAGGTTCAATGAGAGACCCTGTCTCAAAAGAATAAGGTAGGGAGTGACAGAGCAGGACACCTGACACTCTCCTCTAGATCTGCCCACACACAAATTAACATATGCACATGTGTATGTCCGTGTGTGTACATATGTTTGTGTAAGCATATACCATACTGCAAACATATAACTGGACATGTATAGATGTAAAGTGACTGCTTACTTTGACACAAGAAGAACCAATCCACTGAGTTGACTTGAGAAAACTTCTGTACTAGACATGGATTCAAATTCTAGTTCTGTTACTAGCTGTGTATTCAAGGTCACCTAACCAATTGGGTTTCAGTTTGCTTAACTAAACACACACACACACACACACACACACACACAAATAAAATATAAAAGCCTCCCTTCAGCTGGGCAGTGGTGGCACACGCCTTTAATCCCAGCACTTGGGAGGCAGAGACAGGTGGATTTTTGCTCTACAGAGTGAGTTCCAGGACAGCCAGGGCAACACAGAGAAACCCTGTCTCTAAAACCCAAAAAAACAAAACAAAACAAAACAAAAAAACCTACTTTCATATTTACTTTAATAATCAGAAATTATGCTCTTGAAATATAATACATATTCTTAACAGATGACATTGAAAAAATTAATAGTATATATGTATATCTATGTAAACATCAGACCACTAGAGTAGTGTATAGTAGCTCCTGCATGTAATCCCAGCAATTGGAAAGGAGAGGTGGAAGGATCAGGAGTTCACAGACATCCTTCACTACACAGCCAGTATTAAAGAGCCTAAAGTAGATGAGACCCCTGCCATGTGTGTGTACATATATATGTGCACATGCATATTATTCATTCCTTGAAAATATCACTATATGTTATTGCAGTATCATCCAATGAACACCAGTATAACCTTACAGATAGAATGTCTACTATTGTCCCAGTAATTTGTCCTTAATAACACTTTCTCCCTATAGAGAATACATCATAAGGTCCACTTACCTTTAGTTCATTCTTTAATTATCTATAACAGTTCTCTTCCTTTTTTCTTCTGTCATGACATTAACATTAAAGAGTTTAAGCTATTTACTTTTTTTTTCTTTTCAAGATGGGGTTTTGCTTTGTAACCCCAGGCTTGCCTCCAATTAACTACTCAGAATAGGCAGGCTTTGAATTTGGGCTCCTCTGAGTCATGGGATTACAAGCATGTATGTACCCATATGCCTAGCCTAAGCTAGTTTTCTCGTCCTGTCTAAACAATCTGGATTTGACTGATTTGTAACTCATAACTAGATTCAGATTTCTTTTGATTGTTATAACTGTTTTGAGATGGTAGAGATCTAACGCAAACCTTTTAGGCATGTGCTGTATCATTAAATTACATTCCCAGCCTGAGTCAGATTTTGATCATGTGCATACATGATATGTATGTGTGACCACAGACTACTGAGTTCTGATGCGCTATACTCTTGGATTACTAGACTAAATCACAGTCCAAAAACCTTGCTGGCAATCAGTAACTTTATAGGTTTAAATTGCTATTTTTTCTCTTTGTTGTGAGTTTCTATGTACTTCTGGAATTGAAACTTGAAACTTATCTGTCCTCTTCAACTACCAAACTTTATAAAAACCATGATTTTAGTAGTCATAGCAAATGTCCTTTAAAAATTATGAAATCTGAATTGATGTAGTTGCACCATTAATCCTAGCACTGGGGAGGCAGAGGCAGACATGGATCTCTTGAGTTCAAGGACAGCCTGGTCTACAGAGCAAATTCCAGGACAGTCAGGTCTACACAGTGAAACACACACACACACACACACACACACACACACACACACATACACACACACATATCTAGATTCTAGATGCTGGAAAGTTGCCTCACCAGTTAAGAGGACTAGATTTTGGATGTTAGCACTTACACAAAACCTGAAGATAGGGGCTGGAGAGATGGCTCAGTGGTAAAGAGCACTGCTGCCTTTCTCAAGGACACAGGTTTCATTCTCAGTACCCACTGGCAGCTTACAACCATCCATAACTCCAAAAGATCTGACACCCTCTTCTGGTTTCTACATACACCAGGTTTTATGGTATACAGACTTACATGCAGACCAAACACTCATACACATAAAATTAATTAAAATTAAGAAATCACCTGAAATGAGGAACCACACACAGGAGCCACAAAATCAACAGGTAAGGCTAAAATAGCTTACCTTGTGTACCAATATAAGCATTCTTCTGCTTGTAACCATCCATGAAACTGGCATTGATGTAATCTGTCTAATAATAAAAGGAAGACATTATTATAAGAGCATGCATATACCATTTGACTCACAAAATGATGTATATAATGGGTAAATTCAATTCAAGGTATGGATATTCTCTTCCTGTCAAACAGAAAATGAAAAGTTATAGGCCCAATTTAGCATGGGGGTGGATCATGAGTTTTATTGGTAATGAAAAGGAGTAAAGAGGAGGCAGGGGTATAGCAGAGTGGAAGAGTGCTTCTATGGGCCACTTGCTTCACATTGGCAAATGTACTAGGACAACTGGATGGATGAATGGATGGATGGATGCATGGATGGATGGATGGATGGATGGATGGATGGATGGGTGGGTGGGTAGATAAACAGATGGATGGATGGATAGATTTCACAGTGGCCCTTTTTTTTTTTTTTTTTGGTTTTTCTAGACAGGTTTTTTTTGTGTAGCCCTGGCTGTCCTGGAACTCACTTTGTAGACCAGGCTGGCCTCGAACTCAGAAATCCACCCGCCTCTGCCTCCCGAGTGCTGGGATTAAAAGCGTGCGCCACCACGCCCGGCCACAGTGGCCCTTTTATCATGCCATGTATTTAAATCATATGATCCTAGCACTCAAGGGGCAGAGGCTGGAGGATCACTTCAAGTTCAAGGCCAACCCTGTCTACAATAGCAAATTTTAAACCAATGGAGCTACATATTGAGATCCTCTCCTTAAAAATGAAAACTTATAAAGGAAAATGAAACACCTCAAAATAAAGACCTAAAGAAAAACGTTAAGATAAATTCTCACAAAGGAAAACTGGGCAAGCCAGGCAAGTCATGTTAAATAGATGCTCTTAATTTTCTTTCCTTTGAAAAAGGAACTATAATCAATAGTAAGTGTGGAGAGGGAAGGGTTGTTTGCTTGATTAGGATTCCCCCCCCCATTTGTTTATTATTTCTGTGGTGTGTGTGTCGGGGGGGTGAGTACTTGGGCACACATACACACACGTGTGTGCCACACCACTTATATGAAGGTTAGACAACAACTCAAGGGAAGTCATACTTTTTCTTTTCTACCATGTGATTCTGGGAATTGATCTGAGGTTGTGAGGCTGGGCAGTACATGCCTTGAGGTGCTGAGCCGTCTAACCAGCCAGGGCTTGCTTGATTTGCTCTTCTTTTCATTTTCTCTGAGAAGGTTATGTAGCCCTCTCAAATAAAGGTAACAGCATGTGCTAAACAACCTGAGGAGGGATTCAGCCCCAGGAACCATGTGGTGGGAAAAAAAACAACTCCCAAATGTTGTCCTCTAACCTCTCATATGCACTGTGGCACATGTACTCACATACACAAACTATAAACAGCCAGACATACACCCCACTCCCTTTCTTTCTTTCTTTCTTTCTTTCTTTCTTTCTTTCTTTCTTTCTTTCTTTCTTTCTTTCTTTCTTTCTTTCGAGACAGAGTCTTTCTGTGTAGCCCTGGCTGTCCTGGGGCTCGCTCTGGAGACCAGGCTGTCACACACCTTTGATGGAAGCACTTAGGAGACAGAGACAGGCTCATCTTTTTGAGTTAAAGGTCAACGTGATCTATATTGCAAGTTCCAGGTCATGCAGGACTATGTAATGAGACCCCTAGTTAAAAAAAAAAAAACCTCATTATATACCAGACTGTCAGCATTCACAACAGAATTGATTGATTCTCTTTAGTATGGCGACATGAGTATTTAAGGACTGTCTCCAGCCATAGAATACACATCAAAATCAGAACTCAAATGTCATCTCTCTAGTGCGGGGTTCATATCACCAGCCTGCAGCACAATACTAAGTGTTGCCTTGAAAGAGTCTTAACTCCCCACGGTGCTGAGAAACAGACGGCATTTGTCCATCTACCTGAGTGTGGCCACTCCGCTTTGTCAGCTTCACTCGGGTTTGGTCCAGGCAGGGCACATCGCCATATCTGTTTTTCTCTAGGTTTCCTGGAGACCTGAAGAAAATAAGGGCAAGTTAAACCAAGGGGAAGTGTGAGGATCTTAGCTACATGCAGAACTTCAGGACAGCCAGGACTATACAAGATCCCTTCTCTAAAGACAAACGAAGGGGACTGAACCTCAGTGGAAGAGTGCTTGCAGAGCCTCAACCCTCACTGCTTCGGCTTTAAACTATTTGACTCTGAAAAAGACCATCTACAAAAAATACTTTTTTTTTTTTTGGTTCTTCAAGACAGGGTTTCTCTGTGTAGCCCTGGCTGTCCTGAAACTCACTCTGTAGATCAGGCTGGCCTCGAACTCAGAAATCCGCCTGCCTCTGCCTCCCAAATGCTGGGATTAAAGGTGTGTGCCACCACTGCCCAGCAAATAATAATATCTTATATTGTTGGAGAGCTGGGGTGTAGGTCAGTTGGAATGGCACTTGCTTAACACGCACCAAAACACTAGGTTGGCTCTTCAGTTACTGTATAAGCTGGGTGTCATAATACACGCCTGTAAGGCCAGCCCTCAGGTGGTAGAACCAGGAAGACCAGAGGTTCAACATCAAACTTACTACATATAGAGTTTGAGACTCTGTCTCAAAGGTATTCTATACTATAAAATATGTATACATAATGGTATGAACAAACTGGCTGGAAATACACTGTCTTCATTCTAGGACCTATTTGTGTATCTGCTTATTTGTGTATCTGTGTATCTAGGACCTACTGTGTATCAGAGACAGCTAAGGGTGAGGGCTGGGAGCGATTTCAGCTTCATAATGAATTCTTTTACATAATAAAGAAAAAACAAACACCACAAAACAGAAACAAGTATCTCTCTGATTACAGGATTACTGGATATTTTTATACTTTGAACTTTTCTACATACATTTTTCATTTCATCTTTTTCATTTAAATTGTCATTTATTTACTTGGTGTCCGAGGTACATGTAGAAATCAGGAATCGCAGAAGTTAGTTCTCTCTTTCTACTAAATGAGTTCCAAGGATCAAACTCAGGTCCTTTGCTTAGCAGCAAGGTGTTTATGCACAAAGCCCTTCATTGGTGAATGGTTTGTTGTTCTGGGCCAGGCTCTCACACCACAGCTCAGGTCAGCCTCACACGCTTGAGCTACTACTCCTGGCTCATTTCTACATCTATCTATCTATCTATCTATCTATCTATCTATCTTTCTTTCTTTCTTTCTTTCTTTCTTTCTTTCTTTCTTTCTTTCTTTCTTTCTTTCTTTCTTTCTTTCTTTCTTTCTTTCTTAAGATTTACTTATTTAATATATGTGCTTACACTGTCACTGTCTTCAGACACACCAGAAGAGAGCATCAGATCCCATTACAGATGGTTGTGAGCCACCATGTAGTTCCTGGGAACTGAACTCAGGACCTCTGGAAGAGCAGGCAGTGCTCTTAACCACTGAGCCATCTCTCCAGCTAGCTTTTCTTTTTTCTTTTCTTTTTTTTAAAGATTTATTTATTATTATATGTAAGTACACTGTAGCTGTCTTAGACACTCCAGAAGAGGGAGTCAGATCTCGTTAGAGATGGTTGTGAGCAACCATGTGGTTGCTGGGATTTGAACTCAGGACCTTTGGAAGAGCAGTCAGTGCCCTTACCCACTGAGCCATCTCACCAGCCCAGGTCCCTCTTTTCTACATCTTAAAAAACTCCATTGAGGCTAGAAAGATTGCTTGGTAGTTAAGAACACTTAGAACTGCCTGTAATGCCAACTCTAGGGGGATCTAATACCTCTGTGAAATCTGTACACATAACTTATACACAGAGACACACATATACTCATGAATAAAAATAAAATTTGCCTTTTCATCTTTTTTTTCTTTCCTGTTTTTCAAGACAGGGTTTCTCTGTGTAGCCCTTGCTGTCTTGGAATTCACTATGTAGACCAGGCTGACCTCAAGCTCAGAGACCTACCTGCCTCAGCTGCCCAAGTGCTGGGATTAAAGGCATGCACCACCACTGTCCAGCATTTTTTCATCTTTTCAACAAAGCTTCTTGTGAAGCAAAGGTTTTAGTATTTATAAAGTACCACTTAATAATATTTCTAGAAATGATTTTCCATGTATGAATTTTGACTTTGTATTTTTCTTTTTAACTTAAAAAAAAAAAATGTAGCCAGGCAATGGTGGCACATCCCTTTAATCCCAGTACTCGGGAGGCAGAGACAGACAGATCTCTATGAGTTCAAGGCCAGCATGGTCTATAGTCAAGCTCCAGGACAGCCAGTGCTACACACACAGAGAAACCCTGTCTCAAACAAAACCTGTTGCGGGGGGAGGGAGAGGGGGGAGGGTTGGGGGGAGGGAGAGGAAGAATGGGAGAGAGAGAAAAAGAGAAAGAGAGGGAGAATTGAAGAGAGAGATGGATAGAGAGGGGTGAAAGCCAGGTATACTATAATTAAAGGACAGTAGGACAGTTAGGGATGGAGAGATGACTCAGTAATTAAGAGCCTGCTCTTCAAGAGGACCCAGGCTGGGTTTCTGGCACCCATTTGACTGCTAACAACCAGCTGTAACTCTAGTCCTTAAGGCTCCTTTGCCCTCTTTTGGTGTCCAAGGGCACTACACAACACATGGTAGTCAAACATACACACAGGCAAAAATAACCATACACATGCAATAAAAATAAATAAAATCTCAAAAAAAAGTAAGATTACATATATTTATAATTGTGATGGTTTGTATATGCTCAACCCAGGGAATGGCACAATTTAGAAGGTATGGCCTTGTTGGAGTAGGTGTGTCATTGTGGGTGTGGATTATAAGACTCTCATCCAGCCGGGAGTGGTGGCGCAAACCTTTAATCCCAGCACTCAGGAGGCAGAGGCAAGCAGATTTCTGAGTTTGAGGCCAGCCTGGTCTACAGAGTGAGTTCCAGGACAGCCAGGGCTATACAGAGAAACCCTGTCTCAAAACAAACAAACAAATAAACAAACAAACCGTCTCATCCTAGCTGCCTGGAAGTCAGTATATTGCTCGCAGCCTTCAGATGAAGATGTAGAACTCTCAGTACCTCCTGCACCACGCCTACCTAGATTCTGCTATACTCCTGCCTTGATGATAATGAACTGAACCTCTGAACCTGTAAGCCAGCCCCAACTAAATGTTGTCCTTATAATAGTTGCCCTGGTTATGGGTTATGGTGTCTATTCACAGCAGTAAAAGCCTAAGATAATAATATTTAATATTGTATTATATAATATGTAACCAAACACACACAGATATATTTCTCAGAGATATAACACACACATATATTTCTCACAGAGATATAACACACACATACAAATAAAAAGAGAGAATTGGCCAGGCATGGTGGCACACGCCTTTAATCCCAGCACTTGGGAGGCAGAGGCAGGCGTATTTCTGAGTTCCAGGATAGCCAGGGCTACACAGAGAAACCCTGTCTCAAAAAAACAAAAAACAAACAAACAAACAACAAAACAAAACAAAAGAGAGAGAGAGAATTGCCTCTCAAAACAAAAAAAAAAAAAGAGAGAGAGAGAGAGAGAGAGAGAATTGCCTCTTTTCATTTACTAACGCATTATTTTCCCTCTTCCAAAGTTCTATCAAAAGCTAAGCATGATGGCAAGCACTTTTAACCTCAGCACTCGGAAGGGAGAGGCAGGCAGATTTTTTTTTATTGTGGTGATAAAATACCACGACCAAGACAACTCATAAAAGAAAGATTTTAATTCACTGGGCTTATATTCTCAGAGGAATAGAGTCAGTGATGGTGGAACAAAGGTGCAGCGGTAAACTCAAGGTGCACCCGCATCTCAATAGCAAGCGCAAGGCAAAGAGGCACACTGGAAGGTCACAGTCTCCTGAACCTCAGAGCCGATCCAAGCGACACACCTCCACAAATAAGGCCACACCTCCTCGTCCTTCACAGTGGTTCCACACACTGAGCACTAAGTCTTCGAACATCACTAGCCTATGGAAGTTTTCCTCAGTCAGACAACTATACTGTGGATTGTTTGTTCATTTATTAGTTGGTTGGTTTGGGTTTTTGTTTGTTTGCTTTTCCTTTTCCTTTTTTTGGGGGGGTGAGGTGGGGGTGGGATGGAGGTGTGTTTCAAGACAGAGTTTCTATGTGTAGCAGCCCTGGCTGTCCTGGAATTCACTTTGTAGACCAGGATAGCCTCAAACCCACAGAGATCTGCTTGCCTCTGCCTCGTGAGTACTAGGATTAAAGGAGTGAACCACACCACACTTGACTTAACTATACTGTCTTTAAAAATAAAAAATAAAAAACTTTGAGGGGAATGTTTAGAAATTTGAACTCTGATATTTACTTCACAATCCAGAATTCCAAGAGAGATACAGTTTGCTCTCTGTAGGCAGTCTTACTAGAACCTGGTTGAAGAAGGGAAGACCAGGAGCTAGTAAGGCTTATGGTTCTAGGTCATCAAGCAAGGGCTCCACAGTTCAATAGCAGCAGATTGAAATGGTACAAGCAGACAACCTCACTCTTTCAAGATGATTGCTTGAGGCAACAAGTGACTACAGGAGTACCTATATCAAACTCTTAACGCCCCCCCCCCCCGCCAAAGTGTATTTTTTCTTGCTCCCAAGTAACTTCCTGAATTCCTACTGAGGAAACTGAAGATAGTGGTGCATAGCTGTAATTCCATCATACAAGCAGGAGAGGCAGAAATATCAGAAGTTCAAAGTCATCCTTGGCTACATAGCAAGTCTTAGGGGGCACCCTGGGCTAGATGAGACCCTATAGAGTAGGAAGAAAAGATGTAGGGTGGGTGACAGTGGCAGTGGCTATGGGGAAAGTTGTGCATGGTAGTTTTGAAGAGTGGTTCGGCACTTAAGAAACTGAGACAGGAGGATCACCATTTTAGGCCAGCCTAAGATACAAAGTATGTTCAAGGATAGTTAGGGACAACTGTTCTGCCTTGGAAGCAGACTCAGTATATACAGAGGTCCTCAGCGTATAAAAAGAAAGAGAAGTTAGAGAAAATAGTATTTCTTTCTCTTTTTTGTTTTGTTTGTTTTACAAGACAGGGATTCTCTATGTAACAGCCCTGGCTATCCTGGAACTAGCTTTGTAAATCAGGCTGGCCTCAAACTCTCAGAGATCCTCCTACTTCTGCACCCTAGTGCTGGAATTAAAGGCATGTGCCACAACTGCCCAGCTCTCCCCTATTAATATATGCCCTGCTTTCCCTTTCATTTCTCTTTAAACCCTGGACCTCCTCAATTCCAGACAAAGATAAACCATGAAACTACAGCCCTAGCTTCTTTTTCATTCTTTAACATTTATTTTTATTTATTACTGATATTACAGTAGGGTTGTGGGAGAAAGAGAGGATACACACATGCCACAGTGCATTGTGTAGAAGTCAGAGGACAACTTCCATGAGTCAGTTTTCTCCTCCACCCATGTGGATCCCAGGAACCCCACTCAGGACACCTCCGCCTGCTCAGCCATGCCACTAGCCTTACACTCTCAGCCTACTTACTGGCTTCGTTCTCAATGGCCTTTCCTCAGTTTCCTAACTCATTATTGTCCTTGTTCTTTGGCATTTTCTTCAGACCATAACTAACCTGAATAAGAATTCTGAGATGAAAAAGGTACTCAGAGAACCATGGATTCCTAAAACATTTAAAGGAAGAAAAACATTCAACATCCACATATTACACATATTCCAACCACATATTTCAGAAAAACTAAGGTATAGAGTGAAGGAAAAAAAAAAAACAAACGGAAGGGACTACTAGCAAATTTAAAATTTAAACTAATAGCCCACTGTGAGCATGCTTAATTTATAACAGACAAAGCTCACTAATCGGAGAAAAACAGCCAATGTCAATGTTGTAAGAGGGCTGGAGAGATAGCTAAGAATACTAGTTGCTAGCCGGGCATGGTGGCGCACACCTTTAATCTCAGCACTTGGGAGGCAGAGGCAGGCGGATTTCTGAGTTCGAGGCCAGCCTGGTTTACAAAGTGAGTTTCAGAGAAACCTTGGGGGGGGGGGGGCAAACCTTGGGGGGGGGGGGGTCAATACTACAATACTAGTTGCTTTTCCAGGGAGCCCAAAGTCAAACAGCACCCCCTGGTGGCTCACATTCTTCT
>NC_034599.1:51932464-51938088 GCF_900095145.1 Mus pahari | reverse complement strand
AAGAAGAAGAGGAGGAGGAGGAGGAGGAGGAGGAGGAGGAAAGGAAGGAAGGAAGGAAGGAAGGAAGGAAGGAAGGAAGGAAGGAAGGAAGAGATAACTCAGATTTAAAAAAAAAAAACAGGAGATAACTGTATTAAAGTGACTGTGAAGATTTTTTGGGTGTGTTAGTAGTACATACTGTGCACACCTGAGTGTGGAAATGCTCACACTTATGTATGTGCATGCAGAAGCAAAGCAGGACATCAAGTACCCTCATTTGTTGCTCATCACCTTATCACCTGGACCAGTGAGTTCTCAGGATCCATCTCTGCTGTCCCACAATGGTGGGGTTATATACGAGCGCAGCATGCCTGGTCTTTATATGGAGATTTGGACTGAGATCCCCATGTTGCAGAGCAAGTGCTCTTACCCACTTAACCATCTTCCCAGGAAGCCTTTTTATTTATGTATTGTTTTTAAATGTTGCCCCGACTGGCCCGAAGCTCACTATGTAGACTCACAGAGATTCACTTTTATCTGCCTTCCAAGTCCTGGGATTAAAGGCGAGCACCTACCATGATCAGCCTTCCTGAGAAGCTTCCTGACACCAGGGAAACCTTCTATAAAGGTACTGAGCTAGTGAAGCAGCTGCAGTCATCATTTGCCAGAAAAGCCTGGGTAACTGTGACCCAAACCTCTCCTACTTACATGGAGCAGTGGAAGGTGCCAACAGGGTTCTCACGACGAATGTCTTCATACTCCTCATAGATGCCCCGCTTTTGCCTAGTGTTAACATAGTCCACCAACTCTTGGATGGTCATGGCATGAGGACCTGGAACATGTACTGAGTCCCAGTCTAAGGCAGGAGGTAGGGAAAACAGGATGATCTCATCGAAGGGATCTGGGTGGCCATTCACTTGGGGCAGGAACTGGAAATTCCAAGTAGCGAGGTCAATTTTGACGTACCCACCCAGATTTTCTGGAAGGCACTCCCTAGGCAGGTGCTGGGTAACTTCAGAGGTCCTTAATATCTGAATCTGCAAGGAAAGAAAGAACAACATTGAGTACTGGGGTTATGGGTGAGCAAGGATAAACAAGATAAAAACAAATGTGCTTCTACAAGGTTTGAAAATCAGGTAAGATTTGCTTGAAAGGAAGCAGACTCAATTTTATCAGCTTCAGTTTAAAATCCTATGAATTTCGCAGATAGCTAAGTTAGAATGCCCAGAATGTTGGTCAAATGAACTCCTGGAATTAGGGTCCAAGTTATTTCTCTTCTGAAACAAAGGGATGGAGAGCAAAGGCTCCACACTGTTCATAAGCCTTTTCAGCACTATCTCTTCTTGTTGGAAGCTAAGAATGCATCGGTAGTGACTACTGTAGCCAACTCATACTAACTCCATCTATTCTACTCTCTTAGCTTAGATTTTACTCACAGCTTTGTATGAATGTCCTCAAAGACAGAATTCTATGAAAGAAAGACAAAGCCACCTAGAAATGACAATCTAGGAAAAACATTAAATAAGTTAAATAAGTATAAGTAATCAAAAATGATTCTGTTACATACTTAAATATATACATTCTAGGCCAAAATGGCCTAGTTACTTCTCCTTAAAATCTCTATGGGACAGGAAGCTATTCCTAAGTGTGTGTGTGTGTGTGTGTGTGTGTGTGTGTGTGTGTGAGAGAGAGAGAGAGAGAGAGAGAGAGAGAGAGAGAGAGAGAGAGAGAGAGAGAACCACATTCAGATGATGAGAGGCCAGAACTGGAGCTATGCTTAGAAGCTAACCAACTTGGGTGCTGAGAACCCAATTTGAGTGCATGACCTTAACCACTGAGGCACCTCTCTAGCACAGCAACTTCAACCTCTTAAAAAGCTATTCTCTTTCCTCTTCTAGCTCTTAAAGAACCAGCTCATAGGTGTTGGAGAGATGTTAAGTAGTTCAGACCCAGTTCAATTCCCAGAATCCACATGTTGTAACTCTAGTTCTAAAGGATCCAATGCCCTTTTCTGGCTTCTTACAACACTAGGCACACACATAATATACAGAAATAAATAAATAAAAATAAAAATTGAAAACACAACTCTTTTTGAGACAGGGTTTCTCTGTGTAGTCCTGACTGTTCTGTAGACCAGGCTGGCCTTGAACTCAGAAATCCACCTGCCTCTGCCTCCCAAGTGCTGGGATTAAAGGTGTGTACCACCACTGCCCAACTGAAAAAAAAAACAAAACAAACAAACAAACAAAAACCAGAAGGTTGTAGTTTATATCACACCTCTCTTATGAAGCTTCTTCTTGAATGCCCAAGGTCATACTTCCTCTCTGCTCCCAAATTTAAGTCCTCTGCACTAGAACTCTGGATTCTCAAACAAAACAATGGAGTCTTCAAGGGAAAGTAAGGACTGTCATTCAGTGTTTAATTAATTCTCAGGGCATAGGGTCTGGACTTTATGAAGTGTTAAACACATTTTGAGTTTATACATGCATATATAATTGCCACAATTCAAACTCAAGACCATGTTTAAACAATCCTTACAATGCAGGAATCTTTGCAAATAAATATCAGTAATCCTAGAGACCAGTAATCCTTCTGAGGTCAGAACAAAACACAACAAAACCACCATAGAAAAGTTACCTTAGATGCAGCTGCCCTGTACTGAGTCATTACCAAGCGGCCTCTTTAGCATCATGTCTTTATTTTCTCTACTCTGGCCTCAGTTACAAAGCTGCACTAGCACAAATTGCACAGTAACACATTGCACTAGTAATTTTACTAGTTTCATTACCATAAAAATTTGACAAGGCAGCCGGGAGTGGTGGTGCATGACTTTGATCTCAGTACTAGGGAGGCAGAGGCAGGCAGTTCTCTGAGTCTAAGGCCAGCCTGGTCTACAGAGCAAGTTCTAGGGTGAGGTCTAGGTTCTACACAGAAAAACTGTCTCAAGAAAACAAACAAAAAAAGCCCAAATAAATACAAATAAAATATTTTCTAAAAGGGGAGGGGAGTATAGGGGATTTTCAGGTAGGAAACTAGGAAAGGAGATAGCATTTGAAATGTAAATGAAGAAAACATGTAATAAAAAAAATTGACAATGCAGCCAGGGGTGGTGGCGCATGACTTTGATCTCAGTACTTGGGAGGCAGAGGCAGGCAGATTTCTTTGAATTAGAGGTCAGCCTGGTCTATAAGACCTGGTCTTCCAGGACAGCCAGGGCTCTTACACAGAATCACCCTGTCTGGAAATACAAAACAAACAAACAAACAAACATTTGAGACAAGATCTCATGTGTCCAGACTGGCTTCAAATTCACTGTGTAGCCAAGAATGACCTTGAGTCTCCAGCTTCTCCCACCAGTGCCTCCCAAGTGCCGAGACAGTAAGGATGCACATACTGTCATGCTACATACCACTATTTGTATGTCACTCCTTTTAAAAGCTACAATCACTGACTGAGACAATAATCTTTCAGATGTGAAAAACTCAAGAGATTAATTAGAGAAATAGAGTGAATGGGGTCATCTTTAAATTAGAAGCAATAAGAAACTGTTTTAAGAAAAAACAATGCCCAGGCATATGCATGGTGGTTCCCTCTAGTCCCGCCCAGGCTGGAAAGGCTGAGGCTAAAGACTGCCATGAACATGATGCCTAGTGGGCTACAACACAGTGACAGTGAGCTAGCTGCAGAACAGCCTCAGCTGTAGAGCCAAACCCTGTCTCCAAGAATAAAACTAAAAAGAGACTTTCCCCACCACCCTGAGATCAGTTGCAGGGATTTAACTGTACTTCCCAGTAAATAAACCAGTTTGACTTTCTTGCAAGGGTTCTCTCGTTCTCTCTCTCTCTCTCTCTCTCTCTCTCTCTCTCTCTCTCTCTCTCTCTCTCTCTCTCTCTCTCTCTCTCTCTCTCTCTCTCTCTCTTTCTTCCTTTTTTCTTTTTTTCTTTTTTTCTTTTTTTCCGTTTTTCGAGACAGGGTTTCTCTGTGTAGCTCTGGCTGTCCTGGAACTCACTTTGTAGACCAGGCTGGCCTCGAACTCAGGAATCCGCCTGCCTCTGCCTCCCAAGTGCTGGGATTAAAGGTGTGCGCCACCACGCCCGGCTTCTTTTTTCTTTTTTTTAATTATGCTAGAATCCATCCATCTCCAGGGGCCTTTCAAAAGCTAGGCAAGTACTCTACTACTGAGCTACTTACTCAGGCCCAGAAAAATTCTAATACCAGTTGAGCTACTACAATTACATTATGTGCTGATTTTGGTCTTGGTTTTGGGGTAGAGTGTTGGGGACTATACCTAGTCCCTTGGGCATACTGAGTAAGCACTTTGACACTGAGTTACAGCCCCAACCTATAAATACTATTAAATATTAATAGTGTCTTATGTAGCACTAAGTTAAACTTTAGAACTCATATAATCCTTAAAATACTTCAGGGCACATGGTTCAGTATTATTGCATTCAAGGTGTTGTAAAGAAAGTGTCAGATAAATTGTGGCCTTTTCCTCCCCATAGGTTTGTGGACAGTGAAGGCATCATGTCGCAGACTGGTGAGTAGAGAGGGACTGGGTACAGTAAAGGAGGAGACACCACTCGAGATCAGCTCGGAGAATTCTTTGAAGGCAGAAAACTAACTGGCAAAAGTTTGCCAGCAGAGACCAGAATATATTATCTAGCTCCAATGAGAAAAGACTAGCTTGCCTTACCCTCTCCCGGACTTTATCCTTCAAGAGCAGGCTGATGATAGAATAGGGCACTCGGAACCATATGGGTGCTCCTACAATCAGTACTTTCTTCAGTCGAGCTGGAAATGCTCCCTGTGGAGAAAACGTATGAGGAGTTAAAGTCCAGCCATACCTGAAACTGTTCAGGCCCCTCTCCCTCATGCACAGGCAACAGAGAAACCTGACAGCTTAATTCAGAAATAGGGAGGTTGGAAGTGATTAAGAGAAAGAAAGAAATTAGAAGCTGATCTACCTTTACAAGTAATGATGTTAAGTTCATGTTAACCATATATGTTATGGATCAAAAATTATTCTTTTATTTTTTTATTATTGGTGAGTGGTGACATCTGTGCCACAGTGTGCACACAAGATCAGTTTCCTGCTTTTGCCTGGGTATTGAACATGAATCACTAGGCTCTCATGGCAAGTATACTCACTGAGTCATCTTGTGGCCCTGATGTTTCTGTTTATACTGCACATATCATACAACAGCACACATATTTACAGCCTACAAAAATTCAACTTACTAAAACTTAGATTTTTACTAAGTTGAGGATATACATTTTACTTTATAATATTCATCTAGCTCAATATGTATGTGTGTGTGTGTGTGTGTGTGTGTGTGTGTGTAGCATTGTCTATCTTTAATCTTTTCTCCATTTGTTCATTTATTAAATCAATATATACAATCTAGTCCAGAGGTGTAACTCAGTGATACTATGTGTTTAGCATGTACAAAACCTAAGTTTGATAGCTAACACACACAAAAAATGAACAAATAGATGCATGCATGCATACATACATACATACACCCACACATGATGTAGTGTGTACAAGTACAAATGAGGTCTTAGAAAAGTAAATAAACTACTCTTAGAGAGAAAAAAAGAGATAACCCTTGTAGTGGCTATTCCTGGTTGTCAACTTGACT
>NC_034599.1:51911557-51932293 GCF_900095145.1 Mus pahari | reverse complement strand
TTGGGATTTGGACTGCAGACTGTAAGTCATCAATAAATTCCTTTACTATATAGAGACTATCTGCAAGTTCTGTGACTCTAGAGAACCCTGACTAATACAACCCTATTTATATAAGACACGAAGACAAAAGTATGTAAGACATATGGTGCAGCATATCACTGTAAAGCCACAGCACTTGGTTTCATTCCACTTTTTAACATTCCAGCCTTTCTCAGGGAGGCTTACCATGTAATAAGGACTCAGGGGCTGGAGGGATGCCTCAGTCGGTAAAGTGCATCCCACACAAGTACAGAGGACCTGAGCTCAATCTCCAGTAGGCACATGAAGTCAGCAGCACAAGTGAGACAAAGAGATGGATCCTAAGGCTCAGTGGCGAGCAGCCTAGTCCAGTCAGGGAGCCCTGAGTCCTTGAAAAGACCCTATCTCAAATAACAAGGTTGACAGATCCTAAGGATGCACCTACAGTTGATCCCTGGCCTTACACATACATACATGTGCACCTGCACACTCATAAATGCATACATCCAAAAATAAAGAAATAAGCAGTCCCCAGTAACTGGCTGAAAGGGCAGCTGTAGCTTTCATCTTTTCCATTTTGAATAAACTAATCTCAGTTTCATTTATTAGCCTTTGTTCTTCCCACTCAGTCTTGGCTCTGCTAAATTTGAGGAGTTTACAAACACTCCCTACACAGAATATACAATATCCACAGCAAAGTTCTCCAAAGGCTTCTTCATTCAGACTTTAAAACTACTTTTTTCACTTCCTTCAAAGATGCAAAACTTTCAGGATAAATACCCAAAGCCCCTTTTAACTGCCTGATCAATTTGGAGAAATAGCTTTATTTCAGTAAGGTGGAGGACAGCAGAAACCATTATGTCACATCATCTTCGTCAGAGCAAAAAGATAGAGAGCCGGCCATAGAGCACTTAAACAATCATACTGTACCAGCACTTGGGAGGCGACAAGCCTGGTCTACACAGCAAGCACTGGGCAAGCCTATACTACTTAGGGACCCTGTCTCACAATAAGACCAAACAGATAAGAAGTTATCTCATACAACCTTGGAAAACCTGCTCATTGATAGTGTCTATAGGAAGGCATCTTACATTATATATTCTTACTTTATTTTATTCTATTCTATTTTATGTTCATTGGTGTGAGGGTATTGGATCCCCTGGAACTGGAGTTACAGACAGTAGTAAGCAGCCTATAGGTTCTCAGAAAGAGCAGCCAGTTCTCTCGACCACTAAGACTTTTCTCGAGCTCCCATTACATATTCTTTAATAATTACAAGCCTCAGGAAAAGGGACATCTTATGTCTAAGAATTTGCCTGTGGCTTTTCGTTTTCACTATTTTCTTTTTAGTTTTATAGTTGTTTTATAGTTGTTGCTTTGTAAAAGGACCTGACTCCTTATAGCTCAGGCTGGTCTGAATCTTACTTAGAAACCAAGGAGGAAGTAGAATTTACTATGTAGTTCAGCCTGACTTAAACCCATTACCCTTATCTTGCCCTGGCCTCCCAAGTCCTTGCATTACTGGCATTACTGGTATGAGTCACTAAGCCCATATCTTTTTTTTTTTTTTTTTTTTTTTTTTCGGTTTTTTGGGACAGAGTTTTTCTGTGTAGCCTTGGCTGTCCTGGAACTCACTCTGTAGACCAGGCTGGACTTGAATTCAAAAATCCACCTGCCTCTGCCTCCCAAGCACTGGGATTAAAGGCATGTGCCACCACTGCCCAGCCTCACTAAGCCATCTCATTTTTTTTTATTTTTTTTTTATTTTTTTTTATTTTTTGGTTTTTCAAGACAGGGTTTCTCTGTATAGCCCTAGCTGTCCTGGAACTCACTTTGTAGACCAGACTGGCCTTGAACTCAGAAATCTGCCTGCCTCTGCCTCCCGAGTGCTGGGATTAAAGGCGTGCGCCACCACGCCCGGCTTCAAGTCTTTCAACTTGACTTTTAAGATCACTTTTTGTTATAAAGAAGCAGATATTAGTTATTGTATATAGGTGACCTTTAAAATTGAACATAATATCTGAAGTTTACATTTTTCTAAATAATATTTTCCCAAAAAAGAAAAAGAAAAAAGAACACTTAAAAGGATTCTCCCTTTACAACCTTACCTTCAGCAGGTTTAGGACTTTCTTGCCAAGATCTAGCTCAAAGTTGGCATAATTAGACCCGCACATGTCATAGATGAACACCAGTCCATTCCTTTGAGTTTCAAAGCTGCAAACCAATCATTAAACAAAGCATTTAATTTAATACAAATGTTTCATTCAAAGCTAAGCCAGATCCTTACACACCCAAAGGTTATTAGAATTAATATTATCATCATCTGTATAGTGTTGGTGTGTGTGTGCCCAGGTATTTGGGCCATAGCAAGTGTGGGAATCAGAAGACAACGCTCAGGAGTCAGCTCTGCCCTTCCCACCATGAACTCCCGGGATCAAGCTCAGGCTCTCAGGCTAGGATAGCTTGTGCTTTGAGCTAATGAGCCATCTTGCCTGTCAGAAATGAAGTATTTGATTGCACTATTTCTAGACAGGAAGGTTTTACATGTATTGTCTTAGTTGTTTTCCAGAGGGTTTCATGCATCCTACGTGCTCACTTTGCATTAAACTCAGGCTGGCTTCAAACTCAGGGTAATCCTCCTGACACACTCCACTCCTTTTAGTGCTAGGATTATAGGTATGAGCCACATCAAGGTTCTTATGTCATGTCCTCATCTTTGCATCCCCTCCTGAAAGCCCCCATACTACCACACGTCTATGAAATCTAAGAGGAAAACACTGAAAAGGGGTTAACATGAAAAATAACAAATTCTTGTCAATTATGTGTGTATGAAAATATTTCAATATCTAGTTCAAGTATATAAATTTAAAGTCTGTGTATCTAATATACCTCAGGTTCAGTGAACTAACTTTCTGAAAAGAGAAAAAAAAACTTTAATTCTAAAATGCACAGAGGTTTTTCTGGCAGAATTTATTTCTACTGGATCCTAATGCATTAATATTAATCTTTTTTTTTTTAAAAAATGATTTATTTATTTATTATATGTAAGTACACTATAGCTGCCTATAGACACTCCAGAAGAGAGCGTCAGATCTTGTTACAGATGGTTATGAGTCATCATGTGGTTGCTGGGATTTGAACTCTGGACCTTTGGAAGAGCAGTCGGGTGCTCTTACCCACTGAGCCATCTCACCAGCCCCCCATTAATATTAATCTTAACTCCTTCTTTTATAACCATACAGAGATTATTGTTCCTCGAGATTAAAGATGCTGTCAAAGAGGCACAACTGCCGGGCAGTGGTGGCGCATGCCTTTAATCCCAGCACTTGGGAGGAAGAGAGGATTTCTGAGTTCAAGGCCAGCCTGGTCTACAGAGTGAGTTCCAGGACAGCCTGGGTTACACAGCCTGTCTAGAAAGGAAAACAAAACAAAACAAAACACCAAAAAAAGAAAAAAAGAGGTACAATTACCAAATAGATTATTTAGGTCGAGAGAATTTCCATTTTCTCAACAAGCTAAACTTAGAGCCAATCTGAAGAATTACAGAATTTTTCCTAAAAGATTGGGATTTAAAACAAGTCAGTGACACAGGGAAAGAAGTATAATGAAAACAAACTACAGGGCATAAAGACCCAGGTTCCATGACCCTATATGAAGTTGCTCATCCTCTGAACACACATGGAATGATATAAAATAGATGCTGCTCTCTGGGTATATAGCATGAAGTATCACAATGAGTCAACTGCTTCCTACTGGGTTTGATTTTTGAGCTATATGCAGCAGGAGACACCAAAAAGCTTAAAACACAGTCTTTGCGTCACATTTGCTTCAAAGGAAGGAAGTACATAAAGTGTAATCAAAGCAGCAAGTAGGCTATGAATCACTCTGAAGAAGACAGGTAATAGGTAAGTGAGCGTCCACATTAGCATTCCCTCGATCCTGGACGTTCTGAGAAAGGTAGCTTTCCCTCACTTCCTAAACTAAATGAGCATTTCAAAAGTACCCACACTCTTGAAAGTAGCCCTAAAGACTGAAGAGCTGAGAAAATCCAAACTGCTACTTAGGGAGTACAAGACTACTGAAATGACCTGTCCTCACTCCCCAGCAACTTCTCATTTTCAGAATAACAGTATGTGTAAGATTCACATGTATCTCCCACTAAGCATCAACAGCAGAAGCTACGTGTTATAAAAGTAACAGTCCATAGTTAACTAATCAGAGAGTCTCACTTTAGACAGTCTCTTGGCTACTCTCAATTTATAAATCCATAATCTAGGCCAGGTAAAGCTATATGACACCCTGTTTCAGAACAAACAAAACAAGCTAGGAAGTGATGGTTTATGACTTTAATCCCATACTAGAGAGGTAGATGCAGGGAAATCTGTTAAGTTCAAGGCCAGCATGGTCTACAGAGCAAGTTCCCAGACAGCCAAGTCTATACACAGGAACCCTGTCTTGAAAAACCAAACCAAACCAAACCATACCAACAACAAAAACCAGTCCATTCTGAAATTCTCTATGCAGCTCAAGCCAGCCTCAAATTCACGATCCTACCACCTTAACTGTCTAAGGTACTATTTTGTCCGACCACGATATGTTGTGATCAGTTTTTTTTGTTGTGATTGTGTTTGTTTTGTGTTCTTTTTTTGAGACAGAGTCTCTCCTCACAGCTTAAGCTTTAAAATTGTAGCATCTTCCCCACTTCCTAAGTTCTAAGATTAAGAACTTAGTTGTAATAAGCCAACTATTATTTTTAATTTTTTCTTATACATGTGAGTATTTAGCCTGCATGTATGTATGTATGTATGTGCACCACATGTCTGGTAACCAGAGGTTAAAGAGGGTATTGGATACCCTGGAACTAGAGCTGTCAATGGTTGTGAGCCACCATGTGGGTACTGGAAATAAAAAACCTAGTTCTCTGAAAGAATAGCCAGTACTCTTAACTGCTGAGCTGTCTCCCTGGTACTCCAACACACCGCCTCCCTTGAGGCAGGGAATCACCATATAGCGTCAGATAGCCTGGATCTCACTATGTAGACTAAGCTAGCATCAAACTCACACAGACTCACCTGCCTCTGCCTCCAGAGTGCTGGCATTAAAAGAGTGTACCAACCCACTGGGATACCTATCTAGCCGCCATCTATCTACCAATCCACCCATCCATCTATCATCTATCAATCTACCCATCTATCTATCCATCCATCCATAATCTATCATCCACCTATCTATCTATCTATCTATCTATCTATCTATCTATCTATCTATCTATCTATCTATCTATCTTCTAGCACTGGGGATTAAACAGGGCAATAGACAAGCTTTTCACCGCTGAGCCACATAACAGCAGCTCCCAGACTGGTTTGTTTAGTTTGCTTTAGTATTTAACAAGATAGATCCTCTCTATGTAGCTTTGGCTAGCCTGAAATTTATTATGTAGGACAGGCAAACCTCAAATTTGTGGTGATACTCCTGCCTCTGCCTCCTGAGTGCTAGGACTGCAGGTACTACTGGGCATGGCTTGTTTTATTTTTGTTTTTCCATACTAGAGAAAGAACCTGGGGACTTACACATGCTAGGCAAGTACCTACCCCAGTATACTCCCAGGTTACTCCATAGGGTTTTGAGGGTTTTTTTACTTATTGTTTTTATTTTATGTGTATGAGTGTTTTGCATGCATACACACACACACACACACACACACACACACACAGCGGACTTGCCTGATGCCCATGAAATCTAGAAGAGGGTCTAAATCTCCTAAAACTGGAGTTACAGATGGTTATGAGCTACCATATGGGTGCTGGGAATTGAACCTGGGTCCTCTCAAAGAACATCCAGTGCTCTTAATTTCTGAGCCATTTCTATGGCTAGGTTTTTTGTTGTTGTTGTTGTTGTTGCTGCTGTTGTTGTTGTTTTCAAGACAGGATTTTTCTATGTAGTCCTGGCTCACTCAGAGATTCATTGGCCTCTGCCTCCCAAATGGTGAGATTAAAGGTGTGATTCATCACCACCCAGTCCCTAGAGAGTTTTAACGTGAACAAAACAAACAGATGACCTAAGCCTGGTGACATGAGCCTGGAATCTCTACTGTCTGAGATGCTGAGGCAGGAGAACACTAAGCTCGTATGGGTAACTAAGTCAGACTGCATTTCAAAGTTAAAGGGAAAAAAAGGAATAATTAGGATCTAAGCTAATGATAGAGCATTTGCCTTAGCATGTGGAAGCCCTACACACCCACACCCACATCCACACCCACACCCACATACACTCAACAGAGTTCCTTTCTTCCTTCAAATAAACCATTCTCAGTGTATTAGCAATTGTTATGAATTGTCTCTCTCAGCTTTTGTTAATCCTAAAATAAGCAAGGTGATGCAAAGAGAACACAGCATCCTAATGATACCAGAAACACACACTCTTAAACATAGGAGTTGTTTTCTACTTAGACTGTCCAGGCTGTGTCCTAGGGACAATGGTGACAGCACTTCTGAGTTTAATCAATTCACAAACTGTCGCTTTCCTAAATGAGGTAGATACCCACAAAATAGTCTTACCACTTACCTGTCCACAGCTCTGTCCAGCAGGTAAAACAAAGCTTGGAGTACCACGTGCTGGACAGACTTGTGGGGATGATGTAATCTGGCAGTGAAAAGGGCAATGGAGGCTCCAGTTGGGTCTCGAACATTCTAAAACAGATAAATCCGGGAATACTGAGAAGTGAAAAAACAATCACAGGAATCTTTTAGACTTATTATCCTGCATAGAAAGTTGACACATGAGGAAAAGAGCTACTAACAGAACTTCCTTGATTTGTGTCTATTCTTCCATAAAGGGAGCAGTGTTATCATCACCCCAGGCCTGGTTCTCTCAGCATTCTCTTGAACCACATTCTGTGGCTTTAGAATAATGTCACAGCAGGGCATGATGGCGCTCGCCTTTAATCCCAGCACTTGGGAGGCAGAGGCAGGCGGATTTCTGAGTTTGAGGCCAGCCTGGTCTACAGAGTGAGTTCCAGGACAGCCAGAACNGATTTCTGAGTTTGAGGCCAGCCTGGTCTACAGAGTGAGTTCCAGGACAGCCAGAACTACACAGAGAAACCCTGTCTCGAAAAAACCAAAAAAAAAAAAAAAAAAAAGGGAAAAAAGAAAAATGTCACATTTTCTTCACCTGCAGAGGAATCAAAGGATGATTCTGCACTGGCTTTTTTCCTCCAGGCAGGATGGAGAGAAACAGATCAAGATAATGACTTCTATGCTACCTTAAACATATTATCACATATTTGTCTGAGAGGCCAAGAGATCACTAATTAGTGGAGAGAGTTTCCATTAAGTAAGGATGTGTTTTGATACATTATTAACCCTTCCCAATATGCTGACCAACAACTTTTTTAATGGATCAATGAAGAAAAAAACTGTCTTCTGTTCCATAACTCAATAATTTAACTATTATTAATTAATACTTTTAATTAGTAATAACTCAATTATTATTAGAACAATTTAATAGCAAAATGTGTTGATAAGGAACCTAGGCACAAAAATCCAAATAAGGCAACAGCCACAAAAGGATGTAACAAAGCACAAGATCGGTTGTACAGACTCACCAAGATGGTGAACTTCCCACTGAGGATCTCAGAACGGAGAGGCTCCTCATGAGGTCTCAGCTTCACAATGCCTTCCTTTCTTCTTGTTTCCTAAAAACGAAATAATGAAGAGATGAGTTAATATGAAATATGACATATCCAGAACAACTTTATGTAGCCATCAAATCTCAGGGATGGGACATTAGAAATCAACTAACTAAGCCGGGCATGGTGGCGCATGCCTTTGGGAGGCAGAGGCAGGCGAATTTCTGAATTTCTGAGGCCAGCCTGGTCTACAGAGTGAGTTACAGGACAGCCAGGGCTACACAGAGAAACCCTGTCTCCGAAAAAAAAAAAAGAAATCAACTAACTGAACTGTGAATTCTTTTGTAGCATGCCTTAGCATTCCAGGGCAGCTAACTGTTACCATAATTCCTGTCTACCTTCTCAGGACCATTTGTTCTGATGCCTCCAAGAGTCAGCTCGAGTTTGGCCATTCAGAAATATTGATTCCCAGTGCAGATTTCTTTTCTGTACCAACACTCAGGTTCCAGTTGCTTACAGGAACTGTCTATTTGGGTATCACAAAGACATGGACCTTCTTTCTACATGAACCCATCCCACTTCAATGTCTCCTAAATTAATTAATGTTACCAGCACTGATCTTGACACACAAGTCCCAACTCAGATGCTTCACTCATTTTCCTTACACACTAGCTTAAGCAGCTCCTACTCATTTGAACTCTAAATTTATCTACTTTTCTCCATCTCCCCTGACATTACATGTTTAATAATACTGCCATTCTCTCTCCTTGTAAGTACGACAGTTTTCAAACTGATCTTCTGGCTCCAAGAAAATCAGTGAGATACACTCTCCATAAATATACTGTCAAAGTCTTTCTGGAATGCAAATATGGAAAAATTTATCACATTGCTTATATCATTAATGGATTTCTGAGGCCTTAATGATCTGGCCTCATTTATCTGTGCTCTCCATCTCTTGCCATGCCTTGACTCCCACTCAACATTCTGGCTTAGCTAAATGTGGGGAATTGCAGGCTGGTCTCCAGTCAAGCTGAGGACTGAACCCTGGTGGTGATAACTCACCGACATGACACAGTAGGTGTTCCCTCATGTTCCTGGAACTCTGGCTTCTGCCTAAGTTACCGCCCCCCACAGTCCCCATAAGAGAAGCATGGCTAGAAGTCACATAGGCCATGGCCAAGCTTTTGACCTTCAGGCTAAACTCCTCCCCAGTTACCTAGCAACAGTAAAGACCATAAAAAGGGCTGTTCAGCCCCACCTCGCTCTCTTACCTCTTGCTTGTCTTTTACTTCTCACTCTCTTACCTCTTACCCCTCCTCTCTCACCCCCTCTCTCCTCTCTCTTTGTCTTCTCTCCTCTCCTCTCTCCCTCTTACTCTCTCTCTTTAGCCTTTTCTCTCTCTCTCTCTCTCTCTCTCTCTCTCTCTCTCTCTCTCTCTCTCTCTACCTTCTCTCTTTCCCCCTACCTTTCTATAATAAAGCTCTAAAACCATAGAGAGTCTCTGCTCATCAAGATTCGCTGCACTCACTCTTGCCAGTGTTGGGAACCTCTCTTCCCTCATCCCTCTCTCCCATAACCCCGGTGGCTTTAGCAAAGTAGCTCCGGGATTCCCAGGTAGGGCTGTCCGTTGCCACCCCTGAAGAGTGGGTCAGAGGAATGCCCACCTAGGGATGAGTGGAAGGTAGATAGCAGCCCTCCCATGCCTGACAGACCAGAGAATAGGTAAAACTCTGGCAGGGTGTGGGTTTTTACTCCCCCCTCTTCCCCAGGGCCCCCCTTTTTTGTTCCCAAAAGCTAAATTTTACTTTCTACCACTAAGGATCTGAACTATTGTTTTCTTCTATCATTTGGTTGTAAACCTAGCCTTTAATAGCTGAGCCATCTCTCCAGCCCAAACATATTATCTTCTTTAGCCATACTTTACCAGTGCTTGATCCCTACTCATCATTCAGATTTAAGGCTAGTACTCTTTTTTTTGTTTGTTTTTTTGTTTTTTTTATTGTTTACTTTCTCTTCTAAGTAACAATTGTGGAATGGTTAATATAGTATGTATGCCATTAATATCTATGGAATAAATAAATGAGTATTGGATGAGCCATACGATCAGTGTGAGCTAATTCCAGTGCTTGTTTGTTTTCCCAGGATTTCTTTTTAAGTACAGATGGTATCTCTTCAGAAGAAATTTCTAACCACAAAGTAACATAACATACAGCATTTCTATCAAAGATGCTACAATCCCAGAAAGCAAACATAACACAGAATGAGTCTTAAACTCCCTTAAAAAAAAAAAAATCTTAGCCAGCTATGGTGGATCATGCCTTTAATTTTAGCACTTGTGAGGCAGTGGCAGCCTGGTCTATAGAGCAAGTTCCGGGACATTCAAGGCTACATGGAGAACCCTGTCTCAAAAAACAAAACAATGGCTGGAGAGGTGGCTCTGTGGTTAAGAGCACTGACTGCTCTTCCAGTGGTTCTGAGTTCAATTCCCAGATTGGAATTGGTGGCTCACAACCATCTGTAATGGGATCCCATGCCCTCTTCTGGTGTGTCTGAAGACAGTTACACTGTACTCACATACATAAAATAAATAAATCTTTAAAAAATTTTTTTTAATTTAAAAAAAATTGCAGCTGGGCAGTGGTGGCTCACACCTTTAATCCCAGCACTCACAAGGCAGAGGCAAGCTACACAAAGAAACCTTGTCTCAACAAAACAAAACAAATACCAAAAAGACGCTGCCAAGAATGGGACCTAGCTGACACTAGCACGAACCTTTTCTTGAATAGCTCTTTAGCTCAAAGTTCATCAGAATGGCAGCTTTCTACAACTTCATGAGGCCTTAAAGTACAGCTGTAAAATATACCAAATAGGTTATCCAGGAGGCAGGTAAGAGAGTAAGGAGGAAAACCCCAGGAAGGAGTAGCCACGGGATGACATTAAGGAACTTTCTTTGCGTCAGTACAGGTAGCAAGCTTTGTGTACATTAAGTAAGTGTCTCCAGGAATTGGCCAGACCAACCTCAGCTCTCATAGGATTGGTGGACATTGATCCACTTTTAACAGAATAAGAAAGAAGTAGATAATCACCATGTACAAAGTAAAGCAGGAAAAAATAGAAATACTTAGCTCAACTATCACAAATCTGTCTGGCCCTGAGCCACTTACTCTATAGCAGTGGAACAACTCTACAGCACGGAGCACATCAAACTTTCTGGCCATGAGGAACTTGACAGCCACGTTCCAGGAGAGTGGAGAAACATTATACTGTACTGTCCACTTGTTGATCTCTTCAAGAAACTGCTTGGTAGCCTGTTTAAATAGAAAATGAGTACAATTAGTAAAAAGAGAATATATTTTAGAAACACAACAGTAACAAGCAGGCAAAAATTACTTTTTTCCCCAAATGAGACTCATTTATATATCAAGTTTTAGGCCAGTCTGGTCTATATGAAATTCTATCTAAAAAAAAAAGTGGGAGGGAAAAGGGAAGCTGGAAAGATGGCTCAACAGGAAAAGGCACTTGCTGCTAGTTCAATTGCCAGGTCCCATGTGGCAGAAGGAAAAGAACAGACCCCTGCAAATTGTCCTCTGAACCCCGCGTGCCATGGACATGCATGTGCACACGGGTTTAATTTAAAAACATTTAAAAGGATTGTCTTAGGGTTTTACTGCTGTGAATAGATACAATGACCAAGGCAAGTCTTACAAGGAGAACATTTACTTGGGGCTAGTTTATAGGTTCAGAGATTCAGCCCATGATCATCAAGGTGGGAGCATGACAGCATCCAGGCAGGCATGGTACAGGTAGAGCTAAGAGTTCTACATCATCTGAAAACTGCTAGAAGAAGACTGGCTTCCAGGCAGCTAGGACAAGAGTCTTAAACCCACGCCTACAGTGACAACCTACTCCAACAAGGCTGCACCTCCTAATAGTGCCACTTCCTGGGCCAAGCATATACAAACTATCATAAAGGTTAAATTTATATCATGTTAGTCCTTACTGCTTAGGGTAAGAAGCACAGCCAGTTCAGAGAGGACACAGCACTGGAATATGTGAAGGAGTAATGAGAAGCCCCTCCAAGGAGGTGGGATTAGAGAACTCTGCCAGGACCCGACTGCAGCTAAAATATCGATTTTTTTTTTTAAATTTTAGAACTATTTAAATTGAAATATTATGCATGTATGTTCTGAGTACCTAAAAGATTTCTGCATTGCTATTCTGTTTTAACTATTTAGAGACTTTTCTTGCTTATTAATCCAGAAAATGATGACTTTTCTGAATTTTAACTATACCCATATTATCAGTCAATCAACTCAGTTATGGAGTATCCACTCAGGTGGGTGTAGTAGCACTCAGGAGGCAAAGAGAGGCAGGAGGGGCTCTGTGAGTTTGAAGTCAGCATGGTTTATATAGTGAGTCCCAGGACAGCAATGGTTACATAAAACAACAAAAAGATGGATTTACTCATAGTAAGGCATATTTTTTTTTCTTAACCTATGCCAAGGAAAAATATAAAACTGAAGCTGCACTGGACAGTGGTGGCGCACGCCTTTAATCCCAGCACTTGGGAGGCAGAGGCAGGCAGATTTCTGAGTTCGGGGCCAGCCTTGATTACAGAGTGAGTTCCAGGACAGCCAGGGCTATACAGAGAAACCCTGTCTTGAAAAAACCAAAACCAAACCAAACCAAAAACCTGAAGCTGTTTCAGAGGTGTAAGGCACAACCTACTATGTGACTATGGACTGGGGAAATCTCTCTTCACTAATTTTTCAGTTGAAAAATAGGGGACCATGCATTGTACACACCACAGTCCCAGCATAGAGGCAGGTAGATCTCTAGGAGTTTGGGGCTGTTCTGTTCTACATATCAAGTGTGATAGACAGGATAATGTCTCAAGGGGGGAAAAAAAAAAGAAAGAAAAGTAAGTGTTATATATGCCTGTAATTTCATCATTCACAAACCAAAGAATGGCAAAAGAATTAATTGGCCCCAAGTTCTAACACACCCTGGTCTATGCAGCCAGGCTCTAAGAGCTACATAGAGAAATCCCATTTCAAAGATGGAGAAAAGAAAGAGGAAAGGAAGGAAAGAAAAAGAGACTTGGGTATAGTGGGACATATCTGTTATCCCAGCATTTGGGGAGGGGAAGCAGGAGGATCAGGAGTTTGAAGCTCTCCTAGGCTCTAAAAGACTGAGTCATATGAGACACTGTCAAACAAACGAAAAGAAAACAGGGGAAGGTTAAGGGCCCTGACCTACTTCAGAAACTTGGCAACAATTCCCCCTTGCAAATTGCTACACACTGTTTAAACAACTATCAAACTAGAATCCCAGGAGGGTCAGCTTACCTTATAACACAGCACCTGATTCACCCTCAATTTTCTAGGAAAGCACAAAGGACATTTATAAACTAGGGGAAAGTCCAAGGCCTGGAATGCAGTTGAGCTTTTGAGCCTTGCAACTGAGGAAATGTAACTTATATCACTTCAAAAAGAGAAGCAGGAAAACTAAGCAAGCACAGAGCCGAAAAGAGTCAAGAAACAGACCATGGTGAAAACCTTTCAAAGATCACACTGTCCCACAACCGGCTGAAGCCAGACCACAGAACTGCATCTCAGAGAAGACAACAGAACAAATTTACAATGCTCCCCAAGAACATTTGTGTTCTATCTGTAGAGTGGCCAGCATCAGAATGAGGAAAGAAAGAAAAGAATATAAGCAGGCACAGATGCCTAAACAAAGCCCCAGTCAGTCAGGAAGGTCCCCAAGAACTTCTCAAATGGGGTATGCTTTTTGGTGAACACATCACCTTTGACTCTTTTCTTGAAAGGGTCTCACTGTGTAGCTCTGGCAGCTGGAAACTCACTATGTAGATCAGGATGGTTTGGAGCTCAGAGATCTCCCTATCTCTGCATCCCAAATTCTGGGATTAAATGCTTTTGCAGCCACATCCAGTTTAACACATCACCTTTTGAATCTAGTCTTTTTTTTTTTTTAATTTTATGTATATGAATACACTGTAGCCGTCTTCAGACACACCAGAAGAAGGCACCAGATCCCATTACAAACGGTGGTGAGCCACCATGTGGTTGCTGAGAATTGAACTCAGGACCTCTGGAAGAGCAGTTGGTGCTCTTACAACTGACCCATCTCTCTAGCCCCTAAATCTAGTCTTGCAATGTTCTTCTAATATTGTTTGCAAATAAAACACTAAAAGAACATACCTTTCTCACTGCTTAGCTGTAAGAACATGCATGGAACATTGTACAGGTAGAAAGAGGAAATCTGAATGACCAGAAGGAGATATGATCAACACATATTCAACTGGTAAGATGACCCTTCATTGTGATAAACCATGCTGTAGAAGCCTGTTAGGTGAGACTTACTACAGAGATAACAACCAAATGTCTATTTATTCCAGATAAGTAACCAAGTACAGATGAAAGTGACAATTACACAAAGTTCAATTTGGTAAGCAAATTGGTTTATTGGGATTAGTCACAGAACAGAGACAAATTAATTTAAAGGCAGCTGTACCACCCTCAACATGGATGATAACACTGAAAAGCTGCATCCCTACAGCTCTATGTACAACTTTCACGTAGCACAACAGGTTAGAAAGCTTCATCCTGACAGTTCTGCCTCCTGTCTTACCTCTAGCAACTAACTGCCTGTTCCTACTTCTATAAGGTGGAAAGGGGGAAAACATTTCTGTGTATCTCGTTAGTTTCAGGAACTTTTTGAGACTTGTGAGTTGTTTACTTCCCTAGTCACATGAATCTCTTCTCATTCCTGGAAGGAATGTGTCAACTTAGATCTTAAAACTTCTTGAGCCTAAGAAACCTCCTGTACTGGCTAGTTTTGTGTCAACTTGACACAGCTGGAGTTATCACAGAGAAAGGAGCTTCAATTGGGGAAATGCCTCCAAGAAATGCTATAAGGTATTTTCTCAATTAGTGATCAAAGCGGGAGGTTCCCTAGTGGGTGGTGCCATCTCTGGGCTGGTAGTCTTGGGTTCTATAAGAGAGCAGGCTGAGCAAGCCAGTGGAAGCAAGCCAGTAAAGAACATCCCTCCATGTCTTCTGCATCAGCTCCTACTTTCTGACCTGCTTGAGTTCCAGTCCTGCATCCTTTGGTGATCAACAGCAATGTGGAAAATGTAAGCTGAATAAATCCTTTCCTCCCCAACTTGCTTCTTGGTCATGATGTGCAGGAATAGAAACCCTGATTAAGACACCTCCCTTTAGAACAGTAGTTCTCATCCTTCCTAATGCAGTTCCTCCTCCTTCTTCTTTTTTTTTTTTAAAGCTTTATTTTTTTATTATATGTAAGTACCCTGTAGCTGTCTTAGACACTCCAGAAGAGGGAGTCAGATCTCGTTACAGATGGTTGTGAGCCACCATGTGGTTGCTGGGATTTGAACTCCAGACCTTTGGAAGAGCAGTCGGGTGCTCTTACCCACTGAGCCATCTCACCAGCCCAAGAAGAGATCTTCCGTATAGCCCTGGGTGTCCTGGAACTCACTCTGTAGACCAGGCTGGCAGCGAACTCGAACTCAAAAATCCACCTGCCTCTGCCTCCCAAGTGCTGGGATCAAAGGCGTGCGCCACCACGCCCGGCTGCAGTTCCTTCTTTTAATACAGTTCCTCATGTTGTGGTGACCACCCCCCACCATAAAATTATTTCAGTGCTACTTCAATAAATGTAATTTTGCTACTGTTATGAATTATAATATAAATATATGATATGCACGATGTCTAATATGCAATCCAAAGGGGTTATAAACTATGGGTTAAGAACTGCCACTCTATAATGAAATATTTCATCTCCCAGGCAACTGCTCCAAAACAAAGCCAGATGCAGTGTTTCACATCCCTAATGCTAGTGTTCAAGAGGTAGAGAAAAACGTATCTTCACAAGTTCCAGGCCAGCCTGGTCTACATGGCAAGTAACAGGCCAGACTGGTCTACATGGCAAGTAACAGGCCAGCCTGGTCTACATGGCAAGTAACAGGCCAGACTGGTCTACATGGCAAGTAACAGGCCAGCCTGGTCTACATGGCAAGTAACAGGCCAGCCAGAGAGGTAGTTTCACACAGCTTTCATACACTTGCTTCAAAGTACATCTTGCCCTTTTTCTTTTCTTCTTTTTTTGAGACACAGTCTCACTAGGACAGCCTGGCTGGCTTGAAATTCTTTGTAGACCAGGCTGGCATTGAATTCATATAGATCTACCTCTCTCAGCCCGAGTGGTGGGATAAGAGGCATGAGCCACTATACCCAGGGTGCAAATTTTTTTAAGTCACTGCGTAAACAATCTTTCATGTTTTTAATTTGTATTGTTTTCATATGTACTGAAAAATGAATATTTATGGGGAATAGTATGATGTTTTTATACCTACACATATCTATACACACATATATACTCATACAGTGTAGAATGATTAAATCAAGCAAATTACCTATTAACTGAAATAATTATTTTTTTTCTGATGTAAACATTTGAAATGTGTTCTTTGCAATTTTAAAGTATACACCACCTTGTTATTAACTATAATTTCGACCCTATGCAGGAGACCTAACTGTTAACTTCCTACATTTCGACACCATCTCTCCATTCCCCTCATTCTCCACTTCTGGTGGCCACCATCCTAATCTCTGCTTATATGACTATGGATTTTTGAAATTCCAAAAATACATGAGAACATGCAGTATTGGCCCTTCTCTAACAGCCTCTCAGCCTTTTGGCTGAGATTAAGTGTTCTTTTCCACATTTTGTCTTCTTTTAACAAACTCAGTTCCTCCACAGTTCTTAAAGTCCTGCAGTTCCCTCCGAATAGCTGTTGCCTTAAGCTGACCTCTGTCCCCCTGCTGGTCAGGATGTTGTTCTTGGCTTTAAGTACAGGAACAATTCCTCCTGATTTGGTTGTACAAGGCCCTGCATGAAGAGAGACCAATGTACTGTAAACAGTGATGTGATATTTATAGATACAAACACAGACACACCACCTGTTCTGTTTAGCCTCAGACTCCTGCATCTCCATCCCTCTGATGAAATAGATAAACCCCTGAAAGAAGTCAAATAGGTGGTCTCATATTCACAGTCTTTCTAGACAGATTTATATATTTTCTTACACATGGATTTTGCATAACTAGTCAATTGTGTATACACACACACACACACATACATACATATATATATATATATAGATATACACACACACACACACACACACACACACATACAAAATCACTGGTTGCCCTATTGATTACCAGAAAAATATGTCCTAGTAACTCTGACAAGTAACATATTCTTCAAGATGGATAACTGAAATTCTTCAAATTAATATTTAATGTATTTCTTGGTGAAAAAAGGAATGGGCCAAAAGATGAGTCACAACTTAGAAACTATTTCAGCTGAAGGTCAATGTTGGAATATATCTTGGCTTCCAAGTAGTTGCAAGGGGTCACAGTTCAAACAGCACTGCTCTTCCTTTGGGAAAATATCTAACCTACCAAAAAACTAGTACTATCACTTACAACCCCCTTAAAGTGACTTTCAGTAAAAGTGAGATTTGTTCCAGCACAATCAAAAGATGAAGAATATAACTACACTCCAAAAATCATGTGTATTTGGATTTTAGGGTTTATTTTGAGGTAGGTTTTTTTGTTTGTTTGTTTGTGGGTCTCACTGTGTAGCTCTTACTGGCCTGAAACTTCTAAATAGATCAGGCTGGCCTTGAACTTCTAGAGATTCAGCTGCCTCTGCCTCACAAGAGCTTTGATTAAAGGCTACAATCATTTTTAGGTTAAAAAAAAAAAAACAAAGTTCCTGCCTATAGCAACAAAACCAAAGATACTTGAAAACCTGCCATAAACCATCAGAGAAACCTAGAAATTAGTCAGATGACACTCTGGATACTATCCACTGCTGCTGAAATAATAGTATCAGAGAGAAGAAAACCAACACAACTGGATATTAGTGGCACACGCCTCTGTATTCTGGCATCCAGGAGGCTAAGACAAGAGGATTACCATCAGTTCAAGGAGAATCAGAGGACAGTGATTTCAAAGCCAGCCTGAGCTAGAGTGTGAGGCCCTATCTCCAAAATAAATAAGCTGGAGAGGTAGCTCAGTGGACACAGTGATAGCACACAAAGCCCTAGGTTCAACCCCCATGTGCACATAAACTGAGTATGGGAGTATATGCCTAAAATCCCACCACTTATAAGATTGAAGGGGTACTCGGGCCAACTAGGATACATGAGACCCTGTTTTCAAAGAAAACAAATAAAACAATTAAGATTTATTTTTATTTAATGTACATGGGTGTTTTGCCTGCATGAATGTACATACATACATGTACATTGCCTGAGGAGACCAGGAGAGTATGTCCGATCCTCTCAAACTAGAGTCACAGATGATTATAAGCTGACATGTAGATGCTAGGTCTTGAACCCTGGTCCTCTGGAAGAACAACCAATGCTTTTAACTGCTGAGCCATCTCTCCAGCCCCATACGAATAGAATTCTTAAAAAGTGCAGTGCTGGAAATTCCTCCTACAGAACCACTCCTACAGTTGGGAGTTGTCTCACTTTTCCTTACTAAGCACACATTCCAAGGCCAACAGCACGCCTACATGGTTTAAAAGCACCTCCTGTGTTTTTATAACCTGTGTTCAAAATAACCTGAATTTGATCACTGGAACCCATGTACAAAACCCTGATGCAGTGCATGGTCCACATCACTTTCTAATAAACACCAAGAGAAAAAGCAACTTCATGTCACTTACTTGTGCCCTCAGGCCCTTCTCAGATAGGATCACCATATGCCACTTCCAATCCACGATGAATCACTGCTGTGTACATCTAATTTTATGGCTTGATACGTCAGATAATACTGAGCTCATAATAGGCAGATCAGAGCACATGACCTGTGGCCCATTATCAAACATTCAATTTCTACTGAGGCCCCATAATAGATCAAAAGCTATCTCTCAAAGAAGAACATTTATCTGCAGATGACAGTAAGGCCTTGCTTGCTTTAAAGGGTCTCTGTTGTGACTCACCTATGAGGACCTTGCCAAAGGCTCCAAATGGCATTCCTATTGAGTCTGCTGGATCATATAAGTCAAACGACAGAGCATCCTGTACAGTAGCCTGTTCTAGAACCTTTCCATGTTCCAGGTCCACTCAAATGAGCAGCTTTCTGAATCTCTTGATATATGGACTAGAATAACACCCAAATGAGGAATGTGCTGCCTCTAAAATGCAAACAGACCCACCAAACATTGTGCTTTCTAGGCATCAAGAAGAACCAAGGGCAACAAATTTTCTTTTACCTTAGAAAAATGTCCTCTACATGTCTCTACTTGTCCTACGTCAGAGCACTCTTTGAATTCCTGCTGGGTCTATTTCCCATTCTCTAATGTGTACATGTGTTACCAACAAGTCCAGAATGGTTGTTACCTCCTGCTTATTTGGTCCAATTAGCATAACGTCTTCAATTTACTGGCCCAGTGTGATACTTGTGAAGAGGTAGACAATCAAGATTCCTTCAAACCAAGTTATGACACAGGGCTGGAGAGTTAACAGAACCTTGTGATAAAACTGTCAAAGAATACTGCTGGCTTTGCCAGATGGAAGCAAATTGCTTCTGGTGGTCTTTATGGACAAGTCTAGAGAAGAAACGCATTTGTCAGATCAATAGCTATATACCAGGTATCAGGAGATGTATTATTAATCTGCTCAAATAAAGATACTATATCTGACATGTCAGCTGCAATTGGAGTTACTACATGGTTAACTTTGTGATAGTCAACTCATTTTCCAAAACACATCTATCTTCTGTATAGGCCAAATAGGAGAGTTAAAGGGAGATGGGGGTGGGGGATCATCACCTTTACCTTTAAAGTCTTTACAGTGACACTGACTTCTCTAACCCCTCTAGGGAAGTGATAAAGTTTTAGGCTCACTATTTTCCCCAGAAAAGCAACTCCAATGGTTTCCATTTGTCCTTTCTAACCATAATAGCTTTTATTCCATAGGTCAGGAAACAACCACGGGAAATCTGCCAACTTGTAAGGATCCCATTCATACATTCTGCGAAAGGATAAGGGTTAACAATGTTTGGCCATCCCTATTTATCTAGTGATCTTTAACAGATCAAATCACTTCTTTAAAAATAAAGGAAACAAGCCTGGCAGTGGTAGCACACGCCTTTAATCCCAGCACTTGGGAGGCAGAGGCAGGTGGATTTCTGGGTTTGAGGCCAGCCTGGTCTACAGAGTGAATTCCAGAACAGCCAGGGCTATACAGAGAAACCCTGTCTCCAAACAAACAAACAAACAACAACAACAAAACAAACAAACAAACAAAAAAGGAAACAGCTGGGCATGGTGGTGCATGCCTTCAACTCCAGCAGAATATTGGAAGGCAAAGGTACAAGGATCTGTGTGAATTCCAAGGCCAGCCTGGTCTAGATAGTGAGTTCTAGAACATTCAGGCCTACTTAGAGAAACACTGTCTCACAAATAAATAAATAAAATAAAAGGAAGAAATAATCAGCAAAAAACTTAATCTCCACATTACTCTCAAGAGCTGCTACTTAAAAAATGAGTTTTGACAAGAGACTAGGTACAATAGGTCAAGAAAAGTAAGTTGGTACTCTCAGTTTTACAGAGAGTTCCTTGGCTTCCGATCTCTTCTGAAAAGATAAGGCTGAGTCAAACAATGGATGAGAATGCATCCACTACCGTACCTGGCACACAATAATCTCTGAGTACATTATGGCTTCCTTTTTCTTTAATCCAGGTGTTTCGTACAAATTTTCTTTCAACTGAGACAGAGTTCTTTAGAACTGTTTCCTGTTATGTCCCTTCAGCCTAAATCAATTCAGTCTTTCTAATATATTATATCCAATGACGTAACTTCAAATGAGAAACCTACAGTATGTATTCATCTGAAAAAGAAAAGGAGGAGTAATAGGAAGAGGAAGGAAGGAAGGAAGGAAGGAAGGAAGGAAGGAAGGAAGGAAGGAAGGAAGGGAGGGAGGGAAGAACGGAGGGAGGAAAGAAGGGAGGAAGTAGGGAGG
>NC_034599.1:51897344-51911513 GCF_900095145.1 Mus pahari | reverse complement strand
CTCCGCTATCAAGGCAGGAAGGGTTCTCAAGCATGGTGGGACGTGCTTGTAATTCCAACATTTGGAAAATAGAGACAGGAGGTTCAAGACCAGCCGGAGGGAGGGAGGGAGGGAGGGAGGAAGGAAGGAAGGAAGGAAGGAAGGAAGGAAGGAAGGAAGGAAGGAAGGAAGGAAGGAGTGAGCCTCCAAGGGAACAATTCCTCCCAACCTGGGGCTCCGTGAGCACACCGGGCACTTGCAGCAGGAAGTACTTTTATTTCCATTCCCTTCTCTAAGTCTCCTCTCTCTGCTTTCAGACTATAATGACTGCCCAAGGACTAACACTGCTATCAAAGCACAAACTGTTTTCTCCTATATTTCCAGCCCCCAATTTCTTCCTTCTATTTTGAGATAGAACCCCCTTCTAAGCTGCCCAATTGGCCTTGAACTCAATCTGTAGCACAAGCAGGCACTGGACTTGTGGTTCTTCTACCTGAAACTGAGATTACAAATCTGAACCACCAAGCCTAGGGCTTTGGCTTGAATAAGAATGGCCCCACAAGCTCATATATTTGAATGCATAGTCGGCCAGGAGAAGAAATCTTTGATAGGATTAGAAGAAGTAAGAGGTGTGGTCTTGTTGGATGAAGTGGGTCACTGGGAGGTGGGGCTTTGAGGTTTCAAAAGCCCAAGCCAGGACCTGGTTCTCTCTCTGCCTTCAGATCAGGATGTAGAGGTCTAACACCTGTCTGTGGGTAGCCATGGTCTCCACCTTGATGAGAATGAACTAAGCCTCTGAAACTGTAAGCAAGCTCCCAGTTAAATGCTTCCAATTATAAGATTTGCCTAAGTCATGTTTCTCTTCACAGCAATAGAACAGTGACTATGACACCTAGCTTCTTAACACAGTACCAACTGAGACTACTCATTATTATGATAAAAGAACTACCTCATCTAAGATAAACACCAGGAAGAACTATGTAGCATACACCTTAGACTGAGTACCTAAATGAGAAAAAGACTGTGTCTGTTTTTGTAAATTCCTTCTGTATTTCAAGTGACATGTTATTTCCTTGATGTCCTGTGCCAGATGCTTGAACCATCACTACACACACTTCCTGCCTGTTTCCCCATCTTTCCTTCACTGTAAATTATTGCCCTTTTGGTGTCTATTAATCTCTCTCAGTTCAAATCAATCTCCCAGGTAACTGAAGAAGCAGGATCTAAATAAACACACAAACTTGCAACACTGCTGCAAGTTTACTAATTTCTAAACTAAAACTAAATTTTTCTATTACATCTGTTGCAGGCTGGGTATGATGGTTCTCTAGAATAGAGAACTCTAGAATCTAGGTTCTCTAGAGTATCAGTATCTCCAGTCCATTTTCTTTAGATTTTTAAAGACATGACACCCGGGCTGGTGAGATGGCTCAGCAGATAAGAGCACCCGACTGCTCTTCTGAAGGTCCTGAGTTCAAATCCCAGCAACCACATGGTGGCTCACAACCATCCGTAACTAGATCTGGCGCCCTCTTCTGGAGTGTCTGAAGACAGCTACAGTGTACTTACATATAATAAATAAATAAATCTTAAAAAAAAAAAAAAAGACATGACACCATAACAGGGCAGTGGTAGCACATGCCTTTAATCCCAGCACTCGGGGACAATTAAAAAATTTACATCACACTGAGAACTGAACAATGGGAAACCAAGGCTGAACAAAGCTTCCCTAAACTGATGACTTCACCAAGATGGAAGCAGCCACTTTACTTGGCCACCATCTTGGTTAATGCGGAACCTCATGACATAAACCAAGGATGGCAGCACCCATAAAACTTCTTAGTCCTTCTGAGCCCTCTGATTATCACTGCATCTTTTTAAACTAAACTAAGGAGGCAATATAAGGCCTCCAAGATGGTTTCTTTTCTTTCTTTTTTTTTTTTTAAAGTTTTATTTATTTATTATATGTAAGTACATGATAGCTGTCTTCAGACACTCCAGAAGAGGGCGTCAGATCTTGTTACGGATGGTTATGAGCCACCATGTGGTTGCTGGGATTTGAACTCTGGACCTTCGGAAGAGCAGTCAGGTGCTCTTACCCACTGAGCCATCTCACCAGCCCCCAAGATGGTTTCTTTTCCTTAATGTTCTGCTTTGTTTTAATTTTGAGCCTTTCAGTTAGAGTAATAAGGGTTAACAAAATAAATAAATAACCTAATATAAACACCTTCTGAGTTCTTTTAAATGCCATTTTGTTTTATTTTGTTTTCTGTCCTAGAGTCCAGGAACTTAAACCCAATTTACATATGGTAAACTGTAAAGACTCTTAATTTAGGTAATATTCTTTAAATTAAAAGAAACATGAGTGCTTAACATGGTTGCTTAAAAAATTTCTTTAATGAACCTGAGATCAGGGGGCTCTAAGACAGAACAACTGATCCTCTTTCCTCTTTTTGTTCAGGCTACTTACTATCTGAGATACACTGAGGCTCTACTCTCCTCTGTAGAAGTCAGGGCCTGTTTAAGTTGATATTTTCTTGCCTTTTAATTATTTAACTGTCAGGAAAAAAAAAAAACTAACTCAATCCAGACCCCTAGACTGTATCACTTAGTTCAAGGCTAGTTTCCAGTCATATAAGACTCATGACTGTGATCCCAGCACTCAGGAAGAAGACATAGAAGAGCTGGTTTTAGTAACCATTTGTGAAGCATTTAAGATACAACAAACATGAAACTGTATGTTCAGGATACTCAACAGAATGGTAAACTGGGTATTATTAACTATGAAGGCTCAGTGACAAGACTTCTTGCCCAGCTTGTACCAGGGCTCAGGTTTAACCCTTAATAGAACAATGAAAAAAGGGCATAAGAAAATGAGGGAGGAAGAAAAAAAAGACACACAGAACGTAGTCGGTGTCCAAGGTCATTTAAGTAATCAGTGGGTAAGCATGAATCCAAATGTTTTTAAACTTTATAATAGCCTTTCCACTCCACAAAGCAGCTTTAAGAACTACAAGATATACAGTATATATCTCATAAGGAAGAATATATTAGGGTCTATATTGGTACACGGTTACTCCGGAAAGATATAACAAAAATAAACCAATTGGTAACAGTTGCTATGTCAGAAGAAAGTCTGCTGCTGGGAGAGGTGGGAACAGAAGAGTACTTTCTTCTTTCCCTCCTGCCCCTTTATTACTCTTTGGCTTCCAAATCCCTGATTCAAGTGATCTTCTAGTGTAGTTGGGATGTACATGCAACCACATCTAGCTTGTTCCAGTAACTTTTTCTAAGTTTAAACTATAAGATACACTTAAAAAGTAAAACTAAAGGGGCTGGAGAAATGGCTCAGAGGTTAAGAGCACTGACTGCTCTTCCAGAGGTCCTGAATTTAATTCCCAGCAACCACATGGTGGCTCACAACCATCTGTAATGGGATCCGATGCCCTCTTCTGGTGCGTGTGACAGCTGCAGTGTACTCATATGCATAAAATAAATAAATCTTTAAAAAAAAAAAAGTAAAACTAAAGAAAACATATTACTCTTTTATAGTCAATACTCTATGTACTCTTTTATGGCATTAATTAGGAATTCTTTCTAAAGATTTTTCTTTTATTATTTTATTATGCTACATGACTCAGAGGAGCATGTCACAACTCACTTATGAAAATCAGAAGAAGACCTTGTGAAGTTGGTTCTTTCCTTCCAGGTTCATGTACAACTCTTGGGATCAAACTCAGGTCGCCAAGCTTACAAAGCAAGTGCTGTTTACATACTGAGTCTTCTTGCCATCTTTGGCATGTATTTGTTTGTTTGTTTGTTTGTTTAAAGGCACAGACTTACTATATACAACTTTGGCTGACTGATAACTTTCCAAGATCTTCTAGCTCCGCTCTTAAGTACCTGGGCTACCACACCCAACTAAACATAATATTTTAAAAGAATTTCAGGGGTCGAAGAGATAGCTCAATGGATAGGAGCTTGCTACACAAACATGAGGACCCAGGTTTGAGTCCAAGCACACAGATAAAAAGTCAAGCACAGGCCATGAGGTGGTAGTGCATGCCTTTAAGCCTAGCACTTGGGAGGCAGAGACAGGTGGATCTCTGTGAGTTTGAGGCCTGAAGTTCTGGGACATCTAGGGCAACAGAAAGAAACCCTGTCTTGAAAAAACAGACACTCTCCCCTAAACAAACAAACAAAAAAAGCTAAGCACAGTAGCATGCACTTATAATCTCACCACTGGAAGGTAGAGAGACTAGAAGGTCTGGGAGCTTATCTAGAAAATTTAGCTTGGGGCTGGTGAGATGGCTCAGTGGGTAAGAGCACCCGACTGCTCTTCCGAAGGTCCTGAGTTCAAATCCCAGCAACCACATGGTGGCTCACAACCATCCGTAACAAGATCTGACTCCCTCTTCTGNTGTGTCTGAAGTCAGCTACAGTGTACTTACATATAATAAATAAATAAATCTTAAAAAAAAAAAAAAAAAACTCGCCGGGCATGGTGGCGCACACCTTTAATCCCAGCACTCGGGGAGGCAGAGGCAGGNGGATTTCTGAGTTCGAGGCCAGCCTGGTCTACAAAGTGAGTTCCAGGACAGCCAGGGCTATACAGCGAAACCCTGTCTCGAAAAACCAAAANAAATAAATAAATAAATAAATAAAATTAATGTGGAAAACAATAGAAGCCATCCAACATATAACCTCTCCTCCTACATGTACTTATAACTGCCCCTTTCTCTGTTACACACATAGCTAATTTTAAATTAAGTCAGGCAAAGTGGGTGGCATAAGCCTATAATCCTGAAATTTGGAGTCAATAAAGGAGGATAAGGGGTTCAAGTTCATCTAAGCCACTTAGAAAATTTAAAGCCAATCTGGGTCACCTGAGGGGGAAAATTTTTTTTCTTTTAAAACTATTCTACCAACTGATTCTGTCTTTTGACAGTCTTCATTGCAAGGCCAAAGGCCTTGAACCTCTAGTCTTGGATAGAACTCTCCCACAGGTGCCATGCTCACTTTCCTGCTAAAGGCATTTGCTAATGTTGACTAAACAGAAGTGGCACCCCTTCTTTCCAGATTTAAAAACTCTCTCTAATTCAGCCATGGTGGTATAGGTTTGTAATTACAGCTACTCAGAAGGCTACGGCATGAGGATCATATTTTGTAACCTGAGCAACTTAAAGAGAAAGCCTTGCCACAAAAAATGCTTAAGTAAAATAATCAAGAGGTGCAGTAAGGGGTGGAGCTGTAGCCCATAGGTAGTGCTTGCCTACAACACACAAGGCCCACACAAACAAAACCCTCTCCAGCAAAGAGTAAAAGTATAAAGAACTCCCAAAATAATAATAATAATAATAATAATAATAATAATAATAATAATAATAATAATTGACAACAAAAACTTTAAATTGTCATAAGGGAAGATTCATATCAGCTATTATGAGACCAAAGACTATAACATAAAAGAAGCAGCATTTGAGGAACAGGAAGCTTCCTACCATTCAGAAAGAATAAAGTCCACTGCTCACTGCACACAGGACAGAACCTGCAGGAAGCTTCCAGCACTACCCAACTACCCATTGCTGTTGGGTGAGTGAGTGAGTGAACCACAGAACCGAAGGAAACCTGGGAAGCCATCTCATACAAGAAAGAGATCTCAAGCTAAGCTGTGGGGTAAGAGCTTCAGCAGCACAGTTTTGGGGTTGGTTGGTTTGTTTGTTTGCTTTGAGACAAGCTTTTGTTACGTAGCCTTGGCTGTCCTAGAATTAGTTCTGTAGACCAGGCAGGCCTCAAATTCATAGAGATCTGCTTGCCTCTGCCTCATGAGTGCTGGGATTAAAGGTGCGTTCCACCACCACCTGGCCAATAGCCAATTTCAGGTATGCCTGAGTATACTAGTCTAGTTAGTGAATGTATAAATGACAATGGCCCCTTGGCCTAGGATCCCATTTGGTTTAAGTTAAACAAACCCCCATTACCGCCTATAATAATGTACCTGGGAATCTAACTCCTGTGTTTGTCTGTGCAATGCATACATGTCCCTCTTCAATGCACTTGGCAATCTCAGACAGTTAATTCTCTTGAACCTCCATATGCATGGAAATATATATATATATATATATATATATATATATATATATATATATATATATACACACACACACACATACATACATATACGTATATATACACATATATATGTACATATATATATACCTCTCTCTATGAACAACAGTATAGATTTCTTCATTCCTAGAAACAATCAGATAGTTTTCTTGAATATAAAAGGGATTTTACTTTTATAAATGTATATGTGTGTATGTGTGCGTGTGTATACACATGTGAGGGCAGGTATCTGTGGAGTCCAGAAGAGAGCACTGGATTCCCCCTTTTACTGGAGTTACAGGCAGTTTTGAACTTCCTGCTGAAGATGCTCTGCACTGAACTCAGGTCCTGAACTCTGTAAGAGCAGTATATGCTTTTTATCACTGAGCCATTTTCCCAACCCAAATTTAGGTAGCCTCTATTCAAGTACATTTCCAATATAACAAGTACGAAAAACAGAAGGTCTGATACAGCTCTAAGTGGGTCATGGAGTACATAAACACTAAGGCCAGCGGTATGTATACTCCAAGTGGACTTTCAGGGAGAACTTACCATCTGATGCCTGTTCATATTAAAATCAGATGCATCATGGGAAGAGATTTGCAGTAGGAAAAGTAAACACATGACATAATCCATCAAACAAGCCACCCTCATTATGCCCCTAATAACCACATTCTTCCATCTCTTTTTTTTTTCAAAGATTTATTTATTATACATAAATACACTGTAGCTGTCTTCAGACACCCCAGAAGAGGGCATCAGATCTCATTACAGATGGTTGTGAGCCACCATGTGGTTGTTGGGATTTGAACTCAGGACCTTCAGAAGAGCAGTCAGTGCTCTTAACTACTGAGCCATCTCTCCAGCCCTCTTCCATCTCTTAACTCCATAAAAGAAAGTCACAACAATAATCAGAGCTAGACAGGCAATGGTGGCACAGGCCTTTAATCCCAGCACTCAGGAGGCAGAGACAAATCTCTGAGAGTTCAAGGCCAGCCTGGTCAATAGACGAGTTCCAGAACAGCCAAAGATACACATAGAAACTGTCTATGAAAAAAAAAAACAAAAAACAAAAAGAAAAACAAACAAACAAAAATCAATAATGGGTACCATAGTACCATAGTGACTTGAATAAACATGTTCCCCATAGGTTCATTTATTTAAATGTCTACTCACCAGAGAGTGGAATTGTTTGAAAGGACTCAGGGATTAGGTGTGGCCTTGCTGGAGGATGTGTATAACTGGTGGTGGGCTCTGAGTTTTCTATGTCTGTTCCTCTGCCAGCACATCAGGACGTACCTCTGTCTCTGGTACTAGGCTCCCCTACATGATAATGGATCAATCCCCTGACACTGTAAGCAAGCTGTCAATTAAATACTTTCTTTTATAAGAGTTGCTTTGAGCCAGGCAGGCATGGTGGCACAAGCCTTTAATCCCAGCACTCGGGAGGCAGAGGCAGGCGGATTTCTGAGTTCGAGGCCAGCCTGGTCTACAAAGTGAATTCCAGAATAGCCAGGGCTATACAGAAAAACCCTGTCTCGAAAAAAAAAAAAAAAGAAAGAAAAGAGTTGCTTTGGAGCCAGGCAGTGGTGGCGCACGCCTTTAGTCCCAGTACTTGGGAGGCAGAGGCAGGTGGATTTCTGAGTTCAAGGCCAGCCTGGTCTACAGAGTGAGTTCCAGGATAGCCAGGGCTACACAGAGAAACCCTGTCTAGAAAAACAAAAAACAAAAACAACAACAAAAAAAGAGTTGCCTTGGTCTCTTACAGCAATAAAGCAAACAGCGAGTAAGACAACTTTCATGTGTGGGCCCTGCTTCTCTCTTGCACTGCACGCTTATCTTTTCTATTATTTTGCTCTGAATAGTCTCCTTACCAGTATGTTCAAGTATTTAGGTCAGAGGTCAAGAACCTGGAAGCACCCAACCCTAACCATGTGATGGAAGGAGAGAACAGGAATGAACACTCACACACACACACACATACACACACTACCACCACCACCACCACCATAAATAAGTGCAATACTTTAAAAGTTTAAGAAAATAAACCAGAGTTCGAGGTCATTTTCTGTTATAAATAAATTCTAGTTTGAGGACAGCCTAGACTACTTGAACCCTCTCTCAAAAGGAAAAAAGACAATGAAAAGGTAAAGGGGGGGAGTGCACAGAGAGAAGGCTCAGGAATTAAAAGGCTCATGCAGAGAACCCAAATTTATTCCCAGGCATTCCATGTCAGGCAATTCTCTACTGCCTGTTAACTCAAGCTCCAGGCGGACCTGACCTTTGACCTCTTGTACATCTGCGCTTACGTGCACATACCCATATACAAACATACAGACATAATTTAAAATATCTTTTTAAATAAGGCTGGAGGGGCTGGAGGGGCTGGAGAGATGGCCCAGTAGTTAAGAGTACTGGCTGCTCATCTAGAGGATCTAGGTTTCATTCCCAGCACTTTCATAGCGGTTCCCAACCATCTATACCTCCAGTCCCAGGGGATCTGATGTCCTTTTGTGGCCTCCATTGGGTACACAGTACACAGTCATACATTCCAGCAAACACTGACATAAGACAAAAATAAAATCTTAAAACAAGATTTTATTGGAGAGAATGGCTCAGGGGTTAAAAGCCTACCCTGCTCTGCCAGAATTGCTGAGTTTGAGTCTCAGTACCCACATCAGTGTCCACATCAGTACCCACATCAGTACCCACATCAGTACCCACATCAGTGTCCACATCAGTACCCACATCAGTGTCCACATCAGTGTCCACATCAGGTGGCTCACAACCATCTGAAACTCTAGCTCCAGAAAAATCCAAATCCTTTGGTCTCTGCAGGTACCTGCACTTATGCACACATTCCTACACTCTCACACAGACACACAGAGACAGATACAGTGTAAAATAATAAAAATAAACAAAATATAAATGAAGAAAGGGCTGTGTTCACCCCTGTTCTTTGGTTTTTTTTTTTTTTTAAAGATTTATTTATTTATTATAAGTAAGAACACTAGGGGCTGGTGAGATGGCTCCGCGGGTAAGAGCACTGACTGCTCTTCCGAAGGTCCTGAGTTCAAATCCCAGCAACCACATGGTGGCTCACAACCACCCATAATGATTTCTGATACCCTCTTCTGGTGTGTCTGAAGTCAGCTACAGTGTATAACAATAAATAAATCTTTAAAAAAAAAAAAATAAGTAAGAACACTGTAGCTGTCTTCAGACACTCCAGAAGAGGACGTCAGATCTTGTTACGAATGGTTATGAGCCACTATGTGGTTGCTGGGATTTGAACTCCGGACCTTCGGAAGAAGCAGTCAGGTGCTCTTACCCACTGAGCCATCTCACCAGCCCTCTTTGGGTTTTTTTAAGACAGGGTTTCACTATGTTCCTCAGAATGACCTAGGACTTCCTAAAAAATATCTAAGCAGCTCCTGCTTCAGCATCCCTAGTTCTGTAATTACAAATATGTATGAGTGACCATACCCTTCTGAGAATATAGATTTCCTTTACTCAGATTCCAAAATTAGCACATGATAGAGGTAGGTTTGCCTCAAATTCAAGGCAATTCTCTTGCCTCAGCCTATACAATGCTAGCACAAACTCACAGTCAACTTTTCTCAAATGTCTGAGTGTTGCTAGGAAGTAGCTTTTCCACTGCGTGAAGTGATAATCAGTCTATTTTCTGTTTCAAGTTAATGAATGTGAACAGAAATAAATTTTAATCATTTATATTACAAGGGATTTGCCTGCATATATGCATATGCATCATGTGCATGAAGTGGTTTTGGAGGCCAGAAGAAGGTGTTGGATTACCCTGAACTGAAAGCTACACGTTTGTAAGCCTCCATGCGGGTTCTAGAATCTGAACCTAGGACCTCTGGAAGAGCAGTATGCTTTTAACTGCTGAGCCTTCTCACCAGCCTGGGATATATTTTTTAAAGCTGAGGCAGGGTCTCATCTTGCCAGACTGGTTTTGAACGTAAGATATACCTTAGGCTGGCCTTGAATTGCTCTGATCCTCCCGTGTCGGCTTTGAGTACTATAATTGCAAACATGCACCACCAGAAGGCCACTTTTTTAAAGTTTGTATGTAGTAAGTAAAACGGGAGTAATGGATCATGCCAGAGCCAACCCTTAGGGAACTTACTTGAATAAATGCTAAACCTGTTAAAGACTTACACCTGGCCTAAACGGAAGCAGAAACTAAGGAAGTCTCTAGGGCTGGAGTTAAGATCACTGGCTGCTCTTACAGAGGACCAGGGTTAGGTTCCCAGCATGCACATGGTGGCTCCATCCATAACTCCAGTTTCAGGGAATCTGGAGCCTTCTTCTGAACTCTATGGGAACCAGGCATGCAAGTGATACACATACATACATGCATCCAAAAACATTCATACACATAAAATAAATTTAAAAAATGATCTCTCATCTACTATTTAGGTCACAGACTCTCATAGTCCAGACCAAAATATCACATCCCAGAATAAACAAATAATGTGCCCCATAGGTCATGGAACTTTTTAGCTTCAGGATCCTATTCCTGTCCCCAAACTCCATGCTTGAAAACCTAATGCTCAGCTGAGAGTGGTGATGCACACACCTTTACTCTCAGCACTTGAGGAACAGAGGCAGGCACATCTCTTAGTTCAAGGCCAGCCTGGTCTACAAGATAAACTCCAGGCTAGCCTGGTATGCAAAGCAAGAACAGACAGGACTACATAGAGAAACCCTGTTTCAAATGAATGAATAAACAAGCAAACAAACTAACAAAATAAGACAAAAAAAGATGCTATCTCAATTAGGGGGAAGGGAAAGTGTCTAATGCTCAGCAGAGCTCAGGGGCTGAAGTATGGGAGTCCAGAACTCTATAGAGCATTTGGGTGTAGCAGCTTTCCCCTGTCATCCCAACACTCCTGAGGCAAGGTAAGGCAAGAGGAGTGTCAGGGTCCTAATCCCTAGAGACAAGAAAAAGAAAAACAAAAACAGAAAAAAGAATTGGAGGCAAGTCTTTTTTATTTATTTTATATATGTGAGTACACTGTCGCTGTCTTCAGGATACATCAGAATTGGATATCAGAACCCATTTCCAGATGGTTGTGAGCCACCATGTGGTTGCTAGGAATTGAACTCAGGACCTCTAGAAGAGCAGGGGGTGCTTTTTTTTTTTTTTTGGTTTTCCGAGACAGGGTTTCTCTGTGTAGCCCTGGCTGTCCTGGAACTCACTCTGTAGTCCAGGCTGGCCTTGAACTCAGAAATCTGCCTGCCTCTGCCTCCCGAGTGCTGGGATCAAAGGCGTGCGCCACCACGCCCGGCTCAGGGGGTGCTCTTAACCACTGAGCCATCTCTCTGGCCCTAAATAGAATAAACCCAATACTAACCTTCTATCTTGGTGCTGGGGAAAGATGGCACATAGCAGGACTCGCTCCAGCACTCCAGCCACATCTCCAACCCACCGAGTTGGCTTATAAGAATTCTTTCTAAAGCTGGGGAGTGGCTCAGCGGTAAAGAGCACCAGCTGCTCTTCCAATGGTCCTGAGTTCAAATCCCAGCACCCACACGGCAACTCACAACTGTCTATAATTTGAGATCCAGCTGATCTGATACCCTCACACAGACATATATGTAGGCAAAACACCAATGTATATAAAATAAAAAAATAGATTTTAATAAATAAATAAATAAAATAGAATTAAAAAAGAAAGAAAAATAATAAAAGAATTCTTTCTAAAAGCAGGGAGCAGACACAGCTGATTCCAGGTCCCCAGCCCAGAGAAGTGCAAGCCTAGTGAAGTGTGTGTGACAGGAGCTTCTTCCCGGTTCCAAAGAAGCAGGAACGAAAGCTAGCAATTACTCCAGTAGTTAGGAAATAACTAAAGGAGTTGGGTTTATTTTGTTTTTTAAGAGTCTCACTATGTAGCCCAGGTTATCCTCAAATCCAGCCCTTTCTCATGCAAAACAAATGCCCTGCCACTCTGAAGTTCCTCCTAGTCTTTCGGATGAGCTGTTATATGAAGGTATGCAGAGAGAAAAATGTTCTAGTAATTAGTCAAGAAAAATAAAATATGCTATCATCTGAATTTTTTTTAAAGATTTATTTATTTACTATAATTAAGTACACTGTAGCTGTCTTCAGACACTCCAGAAGAGAGTGTCAGATCTCATTACAGATGGTTGTGAGCCACCATGTGGTTGCTGGGATTTGAACTCTGGACCTTCAGAAGAGCAGTCGGGTGCTCTTACCTACTGAGCCATCTCACCAGCCCCATCATCTGAAATTTTAAAGTAGGATGAAAATAGGAAATGTAAAATAACTGATAAAAGGCCAGAGTTAGGGCTCAGTTCCAGAGTGTTGGACTGGAATGAGAAAACCTCTCTGATATGCAATGAGGCAGGTCTATATCTTTTCCAAGAAGATTAAGCCATAGTTAGAAAAGTTTATTCCAATATGCTAATCCTGTCAGGTGTGGAAGCTCACACTGAAGCTCTAGGGCCTGTAAATAATAGGTCACATTCTAGGAAAAAAAAAACAAACCTGTGGGTGCTTAATATTTACAAAACTCTTAATTCCAAAACTCAGGCTCCAAAATTTTAAAGAGTAAAATTCATATTTCACTCTTATTTCCAAATATACTTAAACCCAAATAACATCTCACCTAATTGCTGATTACATACTTAGTAACTGCGGTAATAGGCTGAGAATTCTTCACCTTTCCTTCCATTTCTTTCCTGTGCTCTACACAGGCCATGCCTCGGGAAAGCCTCAATTTAACATCGTGAATCATTTGGTCCTTGGTGCCTGGTTCCTTCCAGGGGGACAGATGACATTTAGCACAGGACATGGAAGACTGTGGGAAAGGGAAGTTCTCAGCTACAAGAAAGAACAAACCCCTACCCTTGGGAAAAATCTTTGACGTCTCATTACAGCAGTTAAATATCTAACTTTAGCCAGGCGGTGCTAGTGCACACCTTTAATCCCAGCTCTAGGGAGGCAGAGGTGAGTGGATCTCTGTGAGTTCGAGGCCAACCTGGTCTACAAAACAAGTTCCAGGACAGCTGCTAGGGCTACACAGAGAAACCCTGGGTCAAAATAACAACAACAACAACAACAACAACAACAACGACAGATAATTAAAAAAGAGTCACTAAAAGATTTATTTAGCCGGGCGTGGTGGCGCACGCCTTTAATCCCAGTACTTGGAAGGCAGAGGTAGGTGAATTTCTGAGTTCAAGGCCAGCCTGATCTACAGAGTGAGTTCTAGGACAGGGCTACACCGAGAAACCCTGTCTCAAAAAAAAAAAAAAAAAAAAAAAAAAGAGAGAGAGAGAGAGAGAGAGAGAGAGAGAGAGAGAGAGAGAGAGAGGCTATTATGAAAAAAACCCAAAGTATAAAATTAGAATTGATTTTTGAAAGCTATACTATATTGTGCGAACAAGGACAGCAGAGGGGTAAGATGTAACTAATAGAGTTTCCCAGTATCATGGCAGATCCACAAGGATTAGCCACCAGAGGAATTGAATTTTAATAAGGTTTACAAGGTTAGATTTTAGTTATTCCTCCCAGAGATTGAGTTACCGTTGTTTCTGAACTAAGTTTTGTGTTATGTTTCCCTTCACAGGACTAGTCTGGGTTCAAGAGAGAAAGGTGGGGGCAGCAAAGTGTGGGTTTGCCAGATGTGCACCACAAAGGCTGTGGGGATTTGAAGCAAGCGGCTGGCATGGCAATGACCCGCCAGTGGGAACCTAGAGAGCTGGGTGGAGTTGTTTCAGGAGCTCCAGGCCAAAGAGTCTCCACAAGGTAAAAACAAGTTGGCCATTGCCCACCAGAGCATGGCTGGCCACCAAGGCTGAGCGTTGCCAGCATGGGAAGTGCCAGTTCTTTTTCTTTTTTAAAATATTTCCCACAACAATACTATAAAGATTCAAAATACTCTTTTTTGTTTTGTTTTGTTTGGATTGTTTTTTTTTCTTTTTTTTTTTTAGACTTATTTATTTATTATATGTAAGTACACTGTAGCTGTCTTCAGACACTCCAGAAGAGGGAGTCTGGTTGCTGGGATTTGAACTCTGCACCTTTGGAAG
>NC_034599.1:51887508-51896014 GCF_900095145.1 Mus pahari | reverse complement strand
AAAAAAAAAAAACAAGCAAGGAATGGTAGCACAAACTTTTGATATCAGCACTCAGGAAGCACAGACAGAAGAATAGGAGTTTAAGGCCAGCTTGACCTATTTAGCAAGTTCTAGGCTAACCTGGTCTATAGTGAGAACACTGGCTCAATTTTTTTTAATTTGTAATTCATTAAAATAAAGAAAAACTAGTACTGAGTAGTGTAGATCAAAATTAGATCATATGTTTAGCATTCGTTGGGTCTTAGGTTCAATCCTTAGCATTAATATAATAGAAGGGAGGATTCCAGGCCCAGAAGGGGACAGGAACTCCATAGGAAGACCAACAGAGTCAACTAACCGGAGACCCTTGAGGCTTTTAGAGCCTGAACCATCAAGCAAAGAAAATACATGGGCTGGACCTAGGTAGATGTGCAGCTTGGTCTTCATGTGGGTCCCCTAACAATTGGAGTGGGGGCTGTCTCTCACTCTGTTGCCTGCCTTGGATCCCTTTCCCCTAGCTCTGCTGCCTTGTCTGGCCTCAGTGAGAAAGGATGCACCTAGCCTCGCAGAGTCTTGAAGTGCCGGGGTGGAAGGGTATCCAGGGAGGTCCCCACCTACTCAGAGAAGAAGGGGATAGAAAATAGGGGAGGGGTTGGGGGAGGGGGTGACTGGGAGGGGGGCATTGAGTGGGCTGTAAAGTAAAAAAGTCAAATTAAATAAAAAAAGAATAATGAAATGAATAAATTAAACCATCCACTAGACATGACAGCTCACATTTCTAATCCCAACTCTCCAGAGGTTAAGGTAGTAAGATTTCAGGTGTTCAAGGCCAGGTTGGACTATATTGTGAGTTTCAGGACATCCTGGACCATATAACAAGTTCCAGTACAGACTGACCTACATTGTAAGATAATGCATCAATAACGATAATAATAATGACCCTTAGTAGTAGTCACTTCTGTATAAATTAATATTTCTGTATCAAAAGAATCATCTTTCCTTTTCTTTTCTCTTTCTTGTTTTGTTTTTTTTTTCAGGGCAAGGTTTCTCTGTGTTGCCCCGACTGCAGACCAGGCTGGTGCTAACTCACTGAGATCCATGGCTACCCACCTCTGTCTCTCTGAGTCCTGGAATTAAGGTGTGCACCACCATCGCACAGCTCATTAATTTATTTTTATTTGTATTATATTTTTATTTACTGTGTGTGCATGCATCACAGGACAGGATCAGTCTGGCCTCAAACTCTCCATTTTCTGTCTCAGTCTCCCAAATTCTAAGATTTTATAGGCTTGTCATCAGCATACTGGAGATTAATTTCTTTTTATGTGAAAGAATATAAATTATTGAAACCATTGTTAGTTGGCAATGAATAGAATTATAAGTACTTAAGAGAATTACTATATTGTCCTACACCATCAATTGCTACTGGATTAATGATGTAAGACCCTACAAGGCTATAGTTACTCATTCTCCAGTTCTAGTTGAGTCACTATGGTTTACTCATTTTTCGGTGTATCTGTGTCTTGTTGATCCCATACTCAGCATCAGGCCAGGGTGTCTGGCCAGGGAGCCCAGGGATCCACCTGTCTCCACCTCCCCAGCTCCATGATTACAAGTGTTTACCAACAACACCCAGAACTTCTTTGTGAATTCTGGGAATCAAATCAGGTCTTCACGTTTACAAGGTAAGCAATTTACTAAATAAGCTACCTCCCCAACCCCTGTCCCCTTTCTGTGAAACCGAATCTCACTCTGTAGTCCATGTTGGCCTGGAACTCACAGCAATCCTCCAACTTCAACTTCCTAGGTTGAGATTACATTGTGAGCCACCATGACTTTCTGTAGGCGTACTTGTTTTTTAGCTTTTTATTGGGTTCTTACAGCTACCACCCTTCCAACCTTTATTCCTCCCTAATCCATTCCAATCCCCCCAACGCTTGATATTAATTATTTATTTATTTATTTATTTATTATATGTAAGTACACTGTAGCTGTATTCAGACACTCCAGAAGAGGGTGTCAGATCTCATTACAGATGGTTGTGAGCTACCTAACACGTTGTTGCTAGGATTTGAACTTAGAACCTTCAGAAGAGCAGTCAGTGCTCTTAACCACTGAGCCATTTCTCCAGCCACATAAAACCATATTTTAAGAAGCATTATCAACAGGGCTGGAGAGGCTCCATAGTAATAACACTTGTTTTTTTTTTTTTTTAAGCTTTTTATCAATTCTTTGTGAACTGCATCCCAATCCCATTCACCTGTCTGTCCCTCTATCTTCCTTCTGCCCTTGCAACCTCCCCCCACAAAAGAAAATTTAAAAAACAAATAAAAAAAAATCTGGTCATGAAAGTTGTAGTGTGTCCCATAATACACCTTTTTTGTCCACACTTCTTTGCTTGCAAATGTTCATTGCAGTGAGTCATTGGTCAAGTTCGAGGCCTCTGGCTTCTGCTACACTATTAATACTGGATCCTAACTGAGATTCCTCTCAGATATCCTGTTGTTATCCTGTGTCATGGAGAACCTGTAGCTTTGGGTCTGTAAAACTGACCTCTTCACGTTTGCCAGTAGCTCATAGATGGTGATAATGTTGGGATAGGCCAACACAAAGCCCTATATCAGAGCCGGAGTGGTAGCTGAGTTGGTCTGCCTGCCAGCTCTACTGTACCCACACCACCAGGATTAGTTCTCTAGCACTGCCCTGGGCAGCCCACCCAATGCCTCATCCGGCAAAGTGGAGGAAGCTCTTTTGAGTACAGCAGCCACTGAGGAGGCGGGTAACACTTGTTACTCAAGCCTGAGAATCTTGAGTTCCGATCTCAACACATAAAAATCTGGTCCTGGCTATGCAGATGGCTGTTAAAATGTTTGGCAAAAAATGGGGGAGCTTGGAGACAAAAGGATCACTGGGGATTACTGGATACCAGTCTAAGTCCAGATTCAGGAACGGATTCTAGCGCGTGTGTGTACACACACACACACACACACACACACTCACACACTCACGAAAGTTATCAAAACCAAACAAGGGCTGGTGAGATGGCTCAGTGGGTAAGAGCACCCAACTGCTCTTCTGAAGGTTCGGAGTTCAAATCCCAGCAACCATATGGTGGCTCATAACCATCTGTAACAAGATCTGACTCCCTCTTCTGGAGTGTCTGAAGACAGCTACAGTGTACTTACATATAATAAATAAATAAATCCTTAAAACAAACAAACAAACAACTGTACCAACATATAAATTCCCCAAACTAGCTGAGACATATATATCCATATGGATATATATATATATATATATATATATATATATATATAAATTAGCCACTTGCTTCATGAGAAATAATGAAGTTAAATAGAATAAACACTGACAATAGAGACAAAATAACAGACGTGAATAGAAATTACACTTCATCATTTGCTTGGTAAGTGATCTTGGGCAATTTTCCTCTTTCACTCTGAATTTTGTTTGCAAAATGACAAGATTTAATTCCAGTTTCCACTCGTATTAAATGTGTAAGAAATGCCTAACACACGTGGTATTTCTGCCTTTCAGCTAACATCAAACAGAGAAAAATTCAACAAATTCTGACTCAAAGCAAAATCTCAGAAACAATTACTCTTAATATTTTGCTGCTGTGTTAACATAAAGTTTTAAAAGATGTTTTTACTTATAACCTCACTGTAAGCTCTAGTTATTGAAGAATTTAAAAAATGAACACAAGAACTAGAGGCAGAGAAGTAGTTCAGTTGGAGTGTTGGCCTAGGCCACACAAGACCCTGAATTCCGGGCTGGCGAGATGGCTCAGCGGGTAAGAGCACTGACTGCTCTTCCGAAGGTCCTGAGTTCAAATCCCATTAACCACATGGTGGCTCACAACCACCCATAATGAGTTCTGAGACCCTTTTCTGGTGTGTCTGAAGTCAGCTACAGTGTACTTACAGTGTATAACAATAAATAAATCTTAAAAAAAAAAAAAAAAAAAAGACCCTGAATTCCACCTTTAAGGCAGCAAGCATAGAATAACAGAGTATTAAGGAAATTGGAGGCACTCACCATCAAGCCTGACAACCTAAGTTTGGATTCCCAGACTCACATAAAGCCAGACAGCAGCAAATGCATCCCTGAAGGCAGAGACAGGAGAAGCCTCAGAAGTTCAGAGGCCATTAGCCTGTCCTGTGCAGTTGGCTGCCAAGTGGTCCTCTCTCCAATGCAATGAGGCAGCAGAGTAAGGAGCACATACTACACATATACAATATAAAACACACACAAAGTAGGATGGAAAATAAATAATCAAAATAAAATGAAGGCCAAGAAATACTGTAATTGCAAATGAGAATTTATATCAAGTCAACACATGCCTAAAAGGATAATAGAACTACAAAATATTCGTGGCTTTCATTTTTAGATTTTTGAAACAGTGTCAGCTTGTCCTCAAATTTGATGTATAGTTAAAGTTAAAGATGACTTTCTGATCCATCTGCCTCTTTCTATCAAGTGCTTAAATTACAGGCCTGTGTACCACACTCAACTGTAATGATTATTTTCAAAAAGTTTAACAAATTTTTTAAAAATTAAAAATGACAGGGTTTCCCAGCACTTGGGAGGCAGAGGCAGGTGAATTTCTGAGTTCGAGGCCAGCCTGGTCTACAAAGTGAGTTCCAGAACAGCCAGAGCTATACAGAGAAACCCTGTCTCAAAATACAAAAAAAAAAAAAAAAAAAAAGACAGGGTTGGAGAAATGGCTTGGTGATTAAGAGCAGATAGTTCTCTTTCAGAGGTTCAGATCCCAGAACCCACTTTGGACTACTCACAACCTCCTGTAATTCCATCTCTCCAGGGTGTTTGATACCTCTGCTCTCTCTCTACACACACACACACACACACACACACACACACACACAAAATTAATGGAGTGGGAGAGATGGCTCAGAGGTTAAGAGGACTAGCTACTCTTCCTTAAGACCCAAGTTGGATTTCTAGACACCCATACAGTGTCTAACAACTGTCCATACCTCCAGTTCCAAGGGATCTGATGCCCTCTTCTGACATCTACAGACACCAAGCATGTACAAGGTGCACATATACAGGTAGAAAAAATATTCACACATAAAATAAAATGAATTAATTTAATAAAAATGTAAACTTGAATCTTTAAAAGATAATATAAATAAATACAATTAATGGTCAGGGGTTGTAGCTCAGTTAGTGTCTACCTAGCATGCATAAAGCTATGGGTTTGATCGCAGCATCATATAAAATCAGACATGGTGCCTCACCACTACGATCTCATTGCTGAGGATGTGGAGGTGAGTGGGAATATCAGAAGGTCAAGGTCATCCATAGAGAGCCAGACTAGACCAGAGGAAACCTCATTTCAAAAACTCAAAAGAAAGTGGGGGCAGGGAGTCTAGAGGGATGGCTCAACTGGTGAAGTGCCTGCCTTACAAGCACAAGAACCTGAGTCTCACCCTCAGGACCCGTGTAGCATTGTCAGACCTAGTAGCACACAATTATAATCCCTGGGCAAGGGAGATCTGAGACAAGAAAACCCATGGGCCTCATCTAATGATGAGCTCCAAGCTAGCAAGAGAACACGGATGGTGTCGTGGTTTGAATGATTATGGCCCACTAAGGGGCAAATAGCTGAACACTGATCTCAGTTGTTGGAACCTTTTGGGAAGAATTAGGAGTTGTGATGGAGGAGGTGTGGCATTGGGAGCAGTTTCTTCCTGCTCATTAAATTCTAATCTTGCTAGACAATTTTCATAGGAAGATGAGCAAAATGTTTCAACTCTGTGAAGTTTACAGTCATGAAATCAGAGAAGTGCAAACTCACTATAAACAATAAAAAGGACAGAAAAGTAGGAAAGAGTCAGGAAAGGGGTTTAACCTAATTGAGATCTAAGACTTCTTCCACGAGGAAGTAAAAGCTGAAAGGTAAAAGATAAGGACTGAGGTCAAAAGAGAGGTGTTTCCAGAAGGGGAAACCCCCCTGTACAGACTCTGTAGCAGGAGGAAACACTGCAAAAATAGAAAGCGGTATGCCTGAGGTAGAAACAGTGTGAAGAGCCAAAGAGATGGCTCAGCATTTAACAGTGCTTTCTGCTCTTGAAGAGGACCTGAGTTCTGTTCCCAGCATCTATACTGGACAGTTCATAACCACCCATAAGTCCAGTTCCATGGACTCTGACTCCTTCTTCTAACCTCTGAGAGTGGATGTACACACATACACATAAACAGAAACATAAAATAAGTAAAGTGTGAGAAGTAGCTAAGGCAAGTAGGCTGTACAAAATCTGAAGAAAAACAAAAAACTCTTAAAAGGAAGACTACAGTGCATGCTTTTCCCACACAAGACCATGGGTTCATTCATGAGAATCACAAAAAAATAAAAACAAAATAAAACAAAAACAAAAAAATATTCCTGGCAGTGCTAATTTGGAAGACAGACAGGTTGAAGGGAAGATGCAACCAGATTTACAACCTGACGTTAGCTTCTCAACTATGCTATAGGATCAGACAGGAAGCCAGAGCCTCCCTCAGCTTGAGGTAAACATGCTTGCCGCCAAGCTTGACCACCTCAATACAATCCTTGGATCACACCTGATGGAAGGAGAAAACCAATTCCTGAAAGCTGTCCTCCTCTGACCTCTACATTCCTGCCATGGCACATGTAATATTTGTGGCACATACACAAATATTTAAAAAATTTTAAAGTAAACTCTTATTAGGATAAAACAGTAATCTAGACAAGAGTGATTGTGATCATTGTCAGGGTGACAGCCTGAAGCTCACAAATTAGAGAGATAGTTAAGAAAGCCTGATAATACATTTTATACAAATGATATATTTTATACAAGGAATAAGGGCAACAAAATGTCCAAAATTTTGATTGGCATGACTACAGAAAGACACACTTAATCTTCAGAAGGGAGTAGTCCACAGTAGCTATAAAGCGGTGGAAATATTCCAAAAAGATCAACTCCACCCTTTATATGCTAGTAAGTCAGTATAGTCTCCTATTTGATTACAGAATAGGGTTCCGTGACAGGCAATAGCTCAACGGTACAGTGCCTGCGTCAAACATAAAAGGCTCTGGGGTTTGCCCCCTTTCCACAAAGAGTTAAGTAAACAAGTAGACATAAAAAATAAGACCCAACTAACCTAACAATTTTCCTTTTCTTTCTTTTTTTCAAATCCTTTTTCTTTTTTGGAACATGGTTTCACTATTTAGCCCTGGCTGGCCTGAGAGTCATTCAGAGATCTTCTAACTCTGCCTCCCCAGTGCCACCAAGACTGACTGATGTGGCGGCTCAAACCTTTAATCACAACACTCTGGAGGCAGAAGCTGGGATCTTTGAATTCAAGGCCAGTCTAGTGTACAGAGCAAGTTCCAGGACAGCCAGGGCGACACAGAGAAAGAAACCCTGTCTCAAACAAACAAAACAAAACAAAACAAAACAAAAAGAGAGAGAGAAGAGGAGGAGGAAGAGGAAGAGGAGGAAGGCCTTTTACGCTCAGTGTAGCGGAGCAAGCCTATAATCCCACACTCAAGAACACCCTGACAGCCCGGCATGGTGGTACATGACTTCAATCCCAGCACATAGAGGACAGACAGGTGGGTCTCTGAAATTAAGGCCAGCCTGCTTTACACATCAAGTTCCACACCAGGCAAGGCTACATAGGGAAACTTTGACTTTAAATTAATAAATTATTTTTAAAATCTCATGTTTTATTGAACTAAAATAAGAAACTATTATATTTGTATTTCAGCATTTTGGAGCGACTAGAAAGTCTGGCACTGGAAATCAGACATGGTTTGAGTATTTGTTTTTGTTTGGTTGAGGTTTTTTCCTAGGTCATAGTTATTTAATTTCTATTTGTTCTTTTATAGGGTAGAGAAAGAAACCTACAGTTACAAAACTAATTCTGTGGATTACATGTTCCTTTTCATCTATCTTTCTTTCTTTCTTTCTTCCTTTCTTTCTTCCTTTCTTTGTTCCTTTTTTTCAAGATAGGGTTTCTCTGTGCAGCTCTGACTATCCTAGTACCTGCTTTGTAGGACAGGCTGGCCTCAAACTCACAGAGATCCCTCTGCCTCTGCCTGCTGAGTGTGGAAATCAAAGGTGTGTACCACTACAGCTGGCCACATCAGAGTATTCTTATGCTCTACCAGGTCTGACAATTACACATTCGTTCTGAGGATTGCATGTCCTTATTCATTACTTTAAGTATTTACTTTCTTAGTTTTATGTTCTAATGCCATTTTCATAGAACATGGATTTTTGTTTTGTTTTGTCTTTTTTTTTAAGACAAGTTCTCACTATGGTTAACTTGGAGCTCACCATATAGTCCAGGTTGCCCTCAAACTCACAGAGATCCAATTGTTTCTATATTGAGAAACCCTATCTTGAAAAAAAAAAAAAAATCTATTAAAAAAAAAAAAATCTAATAGAGCCGGGCATGGTGGCACACGCCTTTAATCCCAGCACTTGGGAGGCAGAGGCAGGTGGATTTCTGAGTT
>NC_034599.1:51875710-51884703 GCF_900095145.1 Mus pahari | reverse complement strand
ACTGAGTTCAATTTCCAGCAACCACACGGTGGCTCACAACCATTTGTAATGGGATCCAATGCCATCTTCTGGTGTGTCTGAAGACAGCTACAGTGTATTCATATANATAAATAAATCTTTAAAAAAATTTTTTTTTACTCATGTTGAGTTTATCTAAAGTCAGTAAGAGTATAGGTCTGGGGGTAAATTAAAACAAAACAAAACAAAAACATCATTTCCACAGAAATGATGACTTTTCCAAAAGAAAAGTCAAGGGCTTTTAAAAATCAGGTCTTGGGGCTGGAGAGAGCACTGGCTACTCTTTCAGAGGACCTAGTTTCAATTCCCAGCACTCACATGGCAGTCACAGGTATCCATAATCCATCTCCAAGTGATTTGACATCCTCACACAGACATATATGCAAGCAAAACACCAATGCAAATAAAATAAAAATAAATAAACCATTACAAAAAAGGTCTTAAAAAAAAAAAAAAAAAAAACTAAACCAATGTTAGTTTGTTAAAATAGACATCTCCCCACTACAGATTGTGTTAGCAAATGTGGGCCTGTGAACAAGGGTGTGAGAGTGTGAAACGGGTCATTACCGTCATGTCTCACCTTTTCCTCTTTCATTAATTTTATTTTTTAAGGTACAAGCAGATTATGGCCATATTTGAGCACAGCCTCTGTTTGGATATAAGCAGCGCCAAGGAGAGATGAGCAAGAGCCCATCCCGTGCGGTTCTGAATCTCATCTAGTCCGTGTTTCCACAGCTGGAATATGGGGGGTGGGGGGTGGTAAAGTTACAAAAGAGCTAGGCTTCTCCCTTACTGAAACCCCTCAAATGATAACGCAAGCTACTCCTTTCTGGGAATTTAAGGTCACAAGCTCTAAAAAGGGACAAAGGAACTCCAATGTGGGCTTCAGGAAGATGGAGACTGTCAGATGAGGTGGGGGGCAGGGAAATGGGGACGAGGGGAAGAGCCTAGCCTGGGCAAGCAGAATAGGGAGGTCAAGGCCAGGGACTTGGGGAGCTAGAAAAGGAACAGATCTTTCAGGATCTGTCCAAGTAGGCCTGTCACAGAAGTCTGAAAGCCTGAAGGGCTCCTTTGAGAATCTGGGGCACCTATTTACCAGCGCTACCTACCCCCTTCTTGGGAACGGAGACAGCCACCTAGGAATCCTCCCCCCAAATGGCTCTCCTTGCCCTTGAAAACAACTGACCCTCAAAAAAAAAAAAAAAAAAAGCAAAAGCTTCAAGAGAGTAGAAGGGCCTGGGGCAAGGTGTCCGGCAACCATCCAGTGGGGAGCCCGCCCCAGTTCGAGGAACTTTAATATTCATTGAAATGGAGCGGCACCGCGCCCCCCCCCCCGGAAGTCTCGAAGCCTAAGAATCTCAGAGCCAGGGGTCCCATGGCTCCCGGGCTGGGCTGGGCGATGGCCTGGGGCGCGGTCTCCGGCTCGGGGAGGCCAGCCCGCAGGCCTGAAATGCGAGCAGGAACGCGGAGGGCCCGGGGCGAGGAGCGCAGCCGGGCGGGCGACCAGAGGCTGGCCTAGGCCTCGGAGGCTCGGACACACCCACCGCTGCAGCGGCGCTTACCTGCTCCTCCTCGGGGGTCAGCTCCGGCGCCATGTCCGGCCGGGGCGCGGTCGCCGGCTCCATCCCGCCGCCGCCGCCGCGGCCCGGGCAGGGCTGGTGGACGAGCGCCGGAGCCCGCTGAACTCGCGCTCCGCTTCTGCGGCCCGGCGCCTCAGCAGCTCCCGGTCGGCTCGCGCATGGTGCGAGCGTCCGGCGCCCGCGGCGGTTGCCAACGCCGCTCCTGCTGGCCGCGGAGAGCCCGCTGTCGCTCCCCGCGGAGAGGAAATGCCTCCGGTTTGCTTCACTCCTTTCCTCACGCCACTCCTCCTCTCCCGAGGAGGAGAAAGTGCGGGCGAGGAACTAACAGCAGGTCGAGGTCTGCTTGGCTTGCTTTTTTTTTTTTTTTTTTTTTAGGAGTCCACAACTTTTACAGCCACCGCGAAGGCGCCCGGCGGGAGTTGAAGGCCGTCGGCCTCCCGAGCCGCTTCACTCCGGGGCAGAGCTCGCCGGCGCCTCGAGACCGCCCAGCCCGGGCGTCCGCGGGGATGCGGGCCCTGCGACCTGCTCCGTGGCCTCGCGGCCCAGTTCCTCAAAAGCCGCCGCGGCGACAGGGAGGGCGGGCGCGAGCGAGCGAGGAAAAGGCGTCCCCCTCCCGGCTCAGGGCCAGCGCTGCGGCCTGCGCCGCGTCCGCCCGAGCCCCCCGCGGCTTCATTGAGAAACTGAGCATCTCATTCACAAACAGGCGCCGGGGAGGGCCGGGCCGGACGGGGACGCTGTCCGAGAGGGGGAGACAGAGAGGAGCTGGGAGGAGGGGAGGCTGAGCGGCGCGGCGCGGCGGGGGAGGGGCTGCGGGGGGGGGAACCAGAGGCGACTCCCCTGCGGGAGCCGGAGGAAGAGGCGACTGGGAGTTAGAAGAATCCAAAACTGCGCGAGGACCGGCGTCCTTCCCGGCATTCACGGGCGGCTTCCACCTATTCCTGGTAGGGTCTTAAAGGTTGCCTGTGAGGTCCAAGATGATCCGATGCCTCGGATCTGACAGATAAGCAAGGGCCGTATTTCTTTGCTCAATGGATGTATCCTGTAGTCCAGCATCATTGTAGCTAATTTTAATCAGGTACACAGAGAGACATCCTGTATCAGAATTCATTCAGGAAGCCCACAGCCTTTGCAAAGGCTTGATTTTACTCTAGGGTAAACACAGCAGAGTTTGGGTCTCTCAGGATAGGGGCATTGCGAAGGCAGGGCTGGGCCTACTGTGATTTTTTTTTTTTTATCATGTTAGACCAAAGATATTCCAGAAGGATCTCAAGAAACCGGAGTGCCACAACTAGTCCCCAGGACTGAAGTCCAGAAAGAACCAGGGGATGGGTCTTCGGAAAAGAAAATGCTGTAGGTTTTGATGCCCATCTTGGAGAACTTTTTAAAAACCTCACTTAAAGAAATATATATATATATATATATATTTATTTTATATATATATAATATGTAAGTACACTGTAGCTGTCTTCAGACACTCCAGAAGAGTGTATCAGATCTCATTACAGATGGTTGTGAGCCACCATGTGGTTGCTGGGATTTGAACTCGGGGCCTTTGGAAGAGCAGTCGGTGCTCTTACCCACTGAGCCATCTCACCAGTCCCAATACATATATATTCTTAACACCATTTTGGCACCAGTGCAATAGCAGCTTCAGGTTACCTCTGCTAAGTTTTTTCTTTGTGTGTGTGGAGGGTCAGGGGGCTGGGGAAGGCAGTGTTTTGAGAAAGGATCTCTGTGTACCCCTGGCTGTCCCAAAATTGGCTATGTAGACCAGGCTGGCCTTGAACTCACAGAGATCTACCTCTTGAGTGATGGAAGGCATCACTCAAAGGCATGTCCATCCCTCCTTGTCCCTCAGCTATGTTAGTTTGTCTTTTGCCACCAGTAAAATGAACTCTAGGTTGAACTCAGGAACCTACTTAGAAGTTGGTTTCAGTATTGAAACTGGAAGACAGTTTCTTACAAGTCTATCAGCACACCAGGCACTGCACTATGCACTGGAGTTAAAATTAGACAGTATAAGAAGATGGAAGATATATCAGGAAGTAAAATAACGAAGACACTCAGGGACTCGAGTGATTGGTCAGTGGTTAAGAATACTGGCTGACCTTGGAGATGACCTGGGTTCAATTCTAGTATCCACATGGTAGTATAGAACTGGACTCTGAAGGAGCATGTGATGTATAAACATACATCCAGGAAAAAAAACCACCCATACACATTAAAGATAAACTTTTTAAAAGATGCACGACTCAAATAGTATGCATATATAGCCATGCTTTTCAGTCTCCTTTATTGGGTTCTTATATCTGCCACCCTTCTCCATCCTAGACCCTTCCAACACCTCAACACGAGGTAGGAGAGGAGGAAGGTTAGAGGGGAGGAGGGGGTATAGAACTCTTTAGACTACTTCCTGTTGATTAGAAGCATCCAGTTCCTAGGGGCAAGGGCCAATCTCCATTGACAAGAGTATCCCAACCAGCAACCAACAATCTAGCAATAGCAGCAACAGGAACCAGCAGCAGCCCACACAGGCCCTCTCAGGGCTCTCAAATTTATACATTCTCAAAAGTCCCCATAATTCCAAGCATAACTAGCTGCAGCTGCCAAAAATCATGCCCCTCCTAGAGCATAAGACAAATCATAGTTATCAGCTATGAACAATCTGAAGCAGCCCCATATCCCACACCTGGATTAAAACAAAAACAGCATCTGACATAACTAGATTTTTAAAGAAACCAAAATTTTCACTGCATGCACAACATGCTGCCAAAGTATCCATTTATAAACTCATTTGTACATAGAAAAGCTTGAAGGAATCGACAAGAAAGGTAACTGGTTTTCTCTTCAGAGGAAAACTGGGAGTCTAGGAAGCAGAGCTGAAAAGACTTTAATACATTCTGCTTAGTTTTTAAATTAATGTGTAATTTATATACAGAAAAGGTGAAAATATAAGCATACAGCCACATGTGTTCTTTTATACACTGAATAGTCATCAAATCAACAAATCAAGACATAGAACTCGGAGCTGGCGAGGATGACTCAGAGTGCTTGCTGCTCTCCCATAGGCTTAGATCTGAGCACCTACTTCAGGCAGTTCTCAACCATGGAAAACTCCAGGTCCAGGATATCCAACATCCTCTTCTGGTCTCTTTGGGCACCCAAAATCTTGGCTCAAAAAGCAAACAAACTAAGTAAGTAAAATCTTTTTTTTTTTTTTCCTCGAGACAGAGTTTCTCTGTATAGCCCTGGCTGTCCTGAAACTCACTCTGTAGACCAGGCTGGCCTTGAACTCAGAAATTCGCCTGCCTCTGCCTCCCAAGTGCTGGGATTAAAGGCATGCGCCACCACACCCAGCTTAAAAATCTTTTTTTTTTAAAAGATTTATTTATTTATTATATGAAAGTCCACTGTAGCTATCTTCAGATACTCCAGAAGAGGGCGTCAGATCTTNTTACGGATGGTTGTGAGCCACCATGTGGTTGCTGGGATTTGAACTCAAGACCTTTGGAAGAACAGTCGGGTGCTCTTACCTGCTGAGCCATCTCACCGGCCCAAAAATCTTTAAAAATAAAAATTTCCCATCTTAACTATGATGGCTTGAATACATATGGCCCTCATAGACTCATGTGTAGCCCACAGGGAGCGATAATATTAGATATGGCCTTGCCAGAGTAGGTATGTCCTGTTGGAGGAAGTGTTTCACTGTGGGGGGTGGGGAGGGAAGGGGCTTTGGAGTTTCATGTATGCTCACACTGTGCCTGGTGTATCGGTCTCCTTCTGATGCCTTCGGATCAAGATGTACAATCTCAGCTCTGTCTCCACCTTTCTAAGAGGTTAGTCATGTCTTCACAGCAATAAACCCCTAAGTCATTAACAAAGTTCTATTTTGTTCCCTTCCAGTCACTTCTGCTTTGAAGGGCAACCACTGTCTTGGTTCAGTATAGCTTTACTAGTATATTTAAATAGTCATTTAGGATGGACATTGGTGGTACATACCTTTAATCCCAGCAGTCAGAAGGCAAAGTGAGGAAGGTGGATCTCTAAATCCAACCTGGTCTGTACAACCCAGGGCAGCCAGGGTTATATGGTAAAACCTTGTCTCCAAAATATAACTAAATAAAACGAACAGTCATTTAAACAAATACATATCTTCTCCCTAATAAGGTAAATTCTCTCCAACTAACTTGAGTTGAGAGAAGACAGCAGAACAAAACAGAATCAGAAATTACAGGACACACAGAAGCCACCAAGCCCACGAATTGACAGAGGCTTCTTCCAGTGTGGGATGAAGTGAGAATCCTCCCCTGCTGCCAGAGTGTGTGGCTGGATCTCTGGCTCACTGTGAGAGTGACAGCAACAAGCAAACCCCAATGCTGAGAAGAGATTAAACACAGAATTTAGAATCCAGTGATTTGTTCTTGTGGCCCTTCAGCCAAATGTTCTGCAGGTGTAATTGGAGATGACATGTTTCATTGGCAAGCCACTATGGGATCTAAGGACAGTCCCTATTAAGGTGATACTTTAAAAAAAAAAATCATTATACTACAGATTCCTCTTTAAACAGCCAATTAATTTATAATGTAAACATTAGCAGTAATGGTAAAATTTGTATCAATATCAAGAGATTACAATGGTTTCCTGCTTTAAATAAAGTTCTTTTTCTTTCTCTCTTTTTTGTTTGTTTGTTTTTGGTTTGAGACAGGGTTTCTCTGTGTAGCCCTGGCTGTCCTGGAACTTACTTTGTAGACCAGGCTGGGCTAGAACTCAGAAATCCACCTGACTCTGCCTCCCAAGTGCTGGGATTAAAGGCGTGTGCCACCACGCCCGGCTTGAACCTGTTCTTTTTCTGTTGTTTTTTGTTTTGTTGTTGTTGTCCTTGTGTCCTTGTGTTTTGATGGGTCTCCTGTAGTTCTGATCTTGAACCCCTGATTTGTCCTCTTTGTCTCCCGTGCTGGGATTATGTATGTTTATGTGTATGTGACCACATGCAGTTAACTACCATCTGTTATTGTTTGACTGATTTTAGGTTTTTTAAATTACATTTATTTATGTAACATGTGTGTGGCACACATGCCTGTGCATACCATGCATGTAAAAGGACAATTTCAAGGGCCAGTTCTTTCAGTTGATATGTGGGTCCTAGGGATGGAACGCAAGTTGTTGGACTCGATGACAGCCACATATCTCACTGGCCCCAATCTACCATCTTTTTTTGAGACAAGGTCTCATTATATAGGCCTCCAACTGGTCTAGAATTCTCTATGTAGACCAGGCTGGGCTTTGAATTCACAAAGATCCACCTCCCTGTGACTCCAAGGTGCTGGGATTAAAGGTGTATGTCACCAAACCTGAAGCAACTACAGCCTTGAACTAACAAAGTCAAACATGGCATGGTTATCCTGCTCAGACAGATCTCAGATTACAGAGTGGACTGAAGAGGAAAAGACTGGAGCAACATAATGACCATCAGGAACTTAGTGATAAACCATACTGTACATACACTGGAATAAATTGACATTGTATTCTTACCATATTTCCCAAAGACACTGTCCTGTCCTAAATTATTTTCAGCTAGTCATGGTAGTATAGGTTTTTGATCCCAGCATTCAGGAAGCAGAGGCAGGCAGATCTTTGTGAATTCAAGGCTACTCTGGTCTACATAATGAGTTTTAGGCTAGCCAGGGCTTCAAAAAGATACTTAAAAAATTAAATAATTTTTATTTATCTAATCTCACCATAATACTTTTAGAAGGGTAGAATCAGAAATTTCATTTTACAAAAGATATTTGTTTCTGTGTATATGTACACACATATAGGGCAACACACATATACATACATATATAGAAGACCTATATTACCAATACAGACACATCCATTTAAAACAAGGTAGAGACTGATTGAGGAAGAGACCTATCATTGGCCTCCATGCATACCTGCACACACACACACACACACACACACACACACATACACACACTCGAAGGACACCAGTGCTAAACATGCGGACGCACATCTGTAGACAATACAGGATGAACCCAAGTTTGACTCTCATCCTCCCACCAAAAAAGAAGGGTAGAGAGGGGAAGCCATGTATGTCGCCCAGTTGGCAGTGCTTGTGTAGCATGCAGTGGCTCAGAGTTAGAGCTTGTTTGCCAGCACTGCATGAAACCTTGTAGCAGAGTTCAGAAGTGGACATAGGAGTAACAAAAAAATTCAGAGTTGAACCTGGCATAGCAGTATACCCCTTCAGTCCCAGCAGACGAACATGAAGTCCGGGCTGACTGTGAGCTCCTTATTTTCCTGTCTCTTCTTTCCAAATGTTAGGTTCACTCGATTGCTCGCTCTCTCATCTTTTTATTGATTTAGGAATTTCACACCATGAACCCCGAGCACTCTAACTTCCCAGTCCTCCCCATTCTGCTCCCCACCATTGGAACCCCCACCCCACACACATACACAAAAAGTCCAATTTGTGTTGCCCATAGACTCACTTGGAGCATGGTTCATCTCCCAGTGGCCCACTCCTTAAAGAAAACTTGAGTTCTTCCCCACCCGCAACCCCCTCGAGGAGTAGAGAGCTACACTTCAGCATCCTTATCACAATTTTTAAGTTTTCTTGATAACTTTCTGGCTAGGCTATAACTTTTGGGGTGGGGTAGGGGTTGTCACAGAAGCCTTCCATTTCCTTCCTTCCCGACTCTGAGTCTACAGTCATCAACACATGGCAGAAGTAGCTTCCTGGCCCTTTACAGTCATCAGGAGCATGGACCATGGCCATCCACATGGTCTCAGTGTCAGTAGGTGCCATTGACCTCAGCTTGGTCTCCTGTGGCAGTACAGATCATAGACATCAGCCCATCCTCTGCCACTGCAAAGAAAATGCAAGGTCATTAACATGGCCTCAGGCTGCAGCACAGACTGTATGGCCTTCAGATGTTAACATGGGCCAGTCATCAACATAGACCTTGGCTGCAGCAGGACCATGGATGTGATCCTCGGTGGCAGCACAGACTCTGACTTCACCGTGGCCTCAGGTCACAGTGCAGGCCACTCACATCAATATCACAAGGCTCTCCTTTTAATCAAACTCACAAGACTAAATTTATAGTACTTGTTCTTAAAGTCTATGACAAATTCAACCACCCACAAAACCATAGGTAAGTGGCAAGTGGTTCCATAATTCCCAAAGAAATATGACTGGGAGGCATACTATCATGTATGGCCAATAAAACCAGTGCCTCAGTTAAAGATATTAGGGAATATTTATTTCAACAATATCAAATTTTGCTTGTTAAGTTTAGTTGATACATGATTTGACTTATACATGAATCTGTCTCCAGAGTGGGTGATTTAAGGAAGTAATCCTTACAGGTTTATTTGGGGTTTGGTTTT
>NC_034599.1:51873876-51874937 GCF_900095145.1 Mus pahari | reverse complement strand
AAAAAAAAAAAAATCAAGGCTTAGCCGGGCGTGGTTGCGCATGCCTTTAATCCCAGCACTCGGGAGGGAGAGGCTTTCTGAGTTCGAGGCCAGCCTGGTCTACAGAGTGAGTTCCAGGACAGCCAAGCCTATACAGAGAAACCCTGTCTCGAAAAAAACAAAAAAATAAAAAATAAAAATTCAAGGCTTTGGAGCTGGAAAATAAACCTCTTACTTTTGCATCAAAAAAAATTTTTTTTCAAGGCTTTTTGCTTGGGCTGAAAAGCAAGTTTAAGGCCAGCCTGAAGAAACTAAATGTCTAATGTTTCTACGTATTCCTTGACATAAGGAACATTACTATATTCGTATTGCAAATCTGACCTTAATACCAGAAAGACCTTCTGTAAGCAAATGCTAGTAGGCTCTATCGCTGGGTGAGGGTAAAAGCAGGGTCCCCCTGTCTGATCAAAGCAGCTTATGCCCCAAAGAGCAGATACCTGAGTGAGTTCCACTGGATGCGCTGCTCTGTGGAACCAGGCTCTGCTTAACCACTACTTCTGGCCAGATTTCTCTTCAGAGCTAATTAACTCCAAAGACCACTGCATGTCACAAGACCTGCCCTGGATCCCTTTAAAAGTCTTTTCACAGGACACTAATTCTGTTGAAGGGAATGATGATATCAGTTTGTCCAATAGGAGCAGTCCTAGTGTTGGTCACAAGTCAAAGAAACTTATTCTAAGTACTGCCATTCCATTTTCAGACTCCATTTAATCATAGGGAGAAACCAAATTCAAGGTCCCAGGCCCTAGGGGAGCTGGGGACTTTCCTATAGCTGAACAGCTTCTGTTGTAAACAGTTTTCTGAGTCCAGACATCTCAGGGACAATTTGTACAGAGACAGGTATCCATGCAGTCATCTCAAGGACAAGTTCATGTTCCCAGGTCTAGGAATGAACACCTATCCCACTTCTCCAAATGTTTTCTTAATTGTCTGTTAACCAGTAAAGAATATAGAAATTGCTGTTACCTAAACCAAGGTGCAAAAATTGTAAAAATATATAACCAATTGCCTGTTATGCCCTA
>NC_034599.1:51866157-51873626 GCF_900095145.1 Mus pahari | reverse complement strand
TTTTGGTTTGTTTTTTTTTTTGAGACAGGGTTTCTCTGTATAGCCCTGGCTGTCCTGGAACTCACTCTGTAGACCAGGCTGGCCTCGAACTCAGAGATCTGCCTGCCTCTGCCTCCCAAGTGCTAGGATTAAAGGCATGTGTCACCACTGCCTGGCTTACTTTTTTCTTTTTAAAAAGATTAAAGATCTATCTATCTATCTATCTATCTATCTATCTATTTAATGTCTGAGTGCTCTATCTGCATATACATATGCATACCAGAAGAGGACATCAGATTCCATTATACATAGTTGTGAGCCACCATGTGGTTGCTGGGAATTGAACTCAGGACCTCAGAGCAGCCAGTGCTCTTTAACTGCTCAGCCATCTCTCTAGCCCTCCAAGTGTTTTCTTTTTCTTTCTTTCTTTCTTTCTTTCTTTCTTTCTTTCTTTCTTTCTTTCTTTCTTCCTTTCTTTCTTTTTCTTTCTTCCTTTTTTAGGTTTACTTTTATTTATTTTATATATGAGTACACTGTAGCTGTCCTCTGACACACCAGAAGAGGGCATCAGATCCCATTACAGATGGTTGTGAGCCACCATGTGGGTGCTGGGAATTGAACTCAGGACCTCTAGAAGAGCAGTCAGTGCTCTTAACCACTAAGCCATCTCACCAGCCCCCAAGTGTTTTCTTAACTGTCTGTTAACCAGTAAAGAATATAGAAATTGCTGTTACCTAAACCAAGGTGCAAAAATTGTAAAAATATATAACCAATTGCCTGTTATGCCCTACTTATGTGCAGCTGACCCACTCCTTTGTTTTCTCATCACTCTGAGCTCTGGACCTGATGTTTAGGAGAATAAATTAAGGGTCTTGAAGCCAGGTGCCCTGGATGCAGCCCAGTCTCCAGCAAGTGCTCCCTTGTTTAACTCATAATGCCCAAATACAATTGGGTAACACCGCAGCTACCCCCATGCTTTGTGTCCCCATCCTTTAAAATTGTTCACACTCCCTTCAGGGATGCGGTTCAGATCCTGAACCGGGTGCCGCCCAGAGTGCTCAGACAATAAAGCTTTCATTTCTAAGCTTCCCTATCTGAAGTGACTTTTCTCGGCTTCCACACTGGTTCCACACTGAACCCAACACTGGGAATGTGGAAATCGGAGTGGGTTGCAGACTGAGGCCACCTCAGGTTCTGAAATATCCTTTCTGAACAGAGTGAAAACTAACTGGTTAATTTTAAACACCATCTTTCATTTTCATAGCTGATGAAGAGCTTTGGTTTATAGATCTCACCCCAGCGCTGCCACGCCCACTCCAGTGAAGTCTGCTTGCCAGGCAAGAGGCTTGGAAGCACTCATGAGGCAGAATTTCAAGGAAGCTCAGCCTCCTGGAGCCTTGGCGTTCTCATAACCCATATACTCAAACCCTATCTGCACGTTAGTATGGTGTATGCTCTCTTTCAGTATTATAAGTGCCTTTAAAGATTGAATTTTATCATAGGTGAGCCTCCACCAGTGTTCCAACATCCTAAAATATCCTTAGAGCTGAGGAGCTCAGAATTCAGTAGGATTCAGTGAAAAGGTTACCTATTCATTAATATTCAAATTTACTTCTAGTAGAGACCTGTGGAACTAATTAGGCATTGCAAAGAACAGAGCTAGGGCTAGTCTGCAGAGTGATTACTAAGGACAGGGAATACATAGCAGGTTTAGGGAATCCCCCTGAAACAGGTTTTTTCACTAGGCCCAAAGGAATAGCATAATAAAGCATTTACTGGGAACCCCTGGTACTAGGGGTTAACAACTGACTAGCTTTACATCAGACAGGGTTTCTCTATATAACCCTGGCTGTCCTGGAACTCACTTTGTAGACCAGGCTGGCTTCGAACTCAGAAATCTGCCTGCCTCTGACTCACGAATGTTGGGATTAAAGGATGCACCACCACGCCTGGCTACCTGGCTTCCTTCTTAAGCGGACTGGTCCTCACCATCTTTTGTTGTATGCAATCCTTTGTTTTGTGTTGCTGTAACTCTGCGGATGTGTCCTGCCCGGTTTTTCTTGTTTGTTCTCCTGTATAAAAGTTTGATGCTCAATTTAGAAAAATACACTCAGATTCTTCTCTCTCTCTCTCTCTCTCTCTCTCTCTCTCTCTCTCTCTCTCTCTCTCTTCTTGTCGGGTCTATGTGTCAATCACCATCCGACTCCATGCGCATTTGTCACCAGAGACCCGTTCCACGCAGACAGGAGACCCCAAAAAGGAGTTAGTCTGCAGCACAGCGCTTCTTAATTTCCTCTCACTAAGACAAAATCTCCCTCTGTCTTCCAGCATCCTCCCCCTAACTCTCCACTCCTATTTTTATACCAGAGCCATGTTGAACCTACTTGATTTCAGAAAGTCCCACCCTGCTCTTGGGAATGCTGCTATCTATCATGTAACTCTTTGAGGACCTGCTTTCTTCCTGGTTTGCACAGTACACTAGGCCCCTCCCCAGGGCCTCAGCCCAGCTATATCCTCCTCTGTGAAATCTGCTTTTCCTTTGTCCCTAAACTCTGGGCTGAGTTCTTGGGGTTTATTTTCTCGCTGGATGGTACACCCCTCAAGGACTTGTCTGCCTCTATAACCTACATCTCAGAGACCTAGCACAAAGTTTATCTCCTGATAGGGGCTCTAATGTTTCATAAAGTAAATGAACCCCATTAGCATTTTATCTCTGGAGAGGTCTAAACAGTAGAAAAATCACACTTGTTTTCTCAGAAGAAGGAACATATTCAAATACCAAGAACTGCAGTTCCTGGTAAGACCTTTCAGAAAATGGCATTGCCAATAGCAGCAATGGAAACCCAGCAGAATGCTGAGTGCTGGAGGGGGTGAAACAGGCCAGCATCTCCACAGTCACGCTATAGGCGGCCTAGGGAGTTGGGGAAGGTGGGAGAAATGTCTAAACCCCAATAACCACAAGCAACCTTTTTCTAAAGAATCACATATATTTACACTGTGGACCTAGGATATACTTAACACAGCAAGACATGTTCATATATACCTGGATTCCAACTCCATCCAAAAGAGACCTACCCACAACATTCTGAGCCAACATTCCAGAGAGGGGGCAACCTGTTTTTGGCAGCGTGGGTTTGGAAAGAATGCTCTGAAATAAGGTCACCAATGGTTATCATCACTGTCCTCTGCCCCAGTCTTTTGTGGGTTGTCCAGTTTAGTTGTCCATGAGGCTCTCAGAGCTGTGGGGAGGACTCCTTAACTTGGGAGTAGACAGGTGCTCCAGCTCATAGTGGCCATTCTCAGAAGCCTTGTGTGTGAGTTTCTCCTTTGTGTCTTCCTGGCTCCTCTTGTGCTCAATAATCTGTTGGAGCTGGTGCCCAGCATATTCTGGCTTGGTAGTCAGTGGACCAGCTGGAACAGCTACACCTAGAATATCTGACACCATGTAGGGGCGCAGCCAACCCACCAAAGGAGTACTCCCAGGGCTATAGTGGGTCTGTTTATGGTAGAAGAGCAGTCCATCTACCTATAGGAGAGAAATCAGGAATCATAATGACTTTGGGCCACATATTTCTAAGACAGTTATACAGAAGCAGCTCTTGTAGACATTCATTCATTCATTTGTTTATTTATTTATTTATTTACTTATTTGGGTGGGTGGGAAGCTAGATCTATTTATTATGTAGCTTGTCTGCCCTGCCATGTAGACCAAGCTGGCCTTAACATCACAGAGATCCACCAGCCTCTGCCTTCTGAGTGCTGAGATTAAAGGAGGTGCAACCATGCCCAGCTGGTTTCTCCTTTTTTATTCTGAGCCACTGCCAGTGGAAAAAAGACTTCTTGTATATCACATGCAGTTTCTTCAAACAAAGAAAGCGCTAGGGCTAGAAATGGTGGGACTCTTCAGAAACAGGGATGATCTCAAGGTCAAGCAGACTGAGCTGTATAGTGACACCTTATCCAACAGAAGAAAGGGTTGGGGAGAGAAGATCTAATAACACCCTTGCCCTGCTCTGTGACAGGATTCTTTCCTACTTGTTCATTTCCTTTCTGACCCATGCAGAGGGGACTTGAGAGATGGTGTTTCTTGCCATACAAAGTTTTAAGCACACCATAAAGACAAAAAAGCATTAAGCAGGAATTTAGCCTGAGCCCTCGCCCTCTACCCCCACGTTCTGGACACTTTCTACCTAAAGTCTCAGAGGCTGAGTTCCTCATATGGGATGAAACTAAGCGATACAGACATCCCCACCAGGGCACCAGACTGAGCACAGGACAGTCCTCTTCAGAGGCCCTGCTTCCCAAGCTACCGCTGCTGCCTAACAAACCACTCCCACTCCCACCCCCACCCAACTCCACCCCGCACCCAGACTGTTTGGAGCCGTATTCTGGGAAACTCGGTTTTTCTAAACGGGAAAACCTCCTACAGCCCCATACTTTCTCTTCTGTGATTCAGTGACTCACCCCTAAAAAGCATTTCTTGCCACTGGGATATAAGGGTTATAAATAAAGACAGTGTTCTTACCACCTTCTTAATTGACTCCCAGAAATGAAGCAACTTAGTCTTTGCTATTTCCTTATCCAGGAAGCTGTTATCCTTTACAAAATTAAATATACTTCAAGCAAAAGCTTGACTGTGACTAGGCAGAATTTTTAAAGGGATGATGGGCAAAGCAACCCGTTAAGAGAGAGGTTCTGAGGAAGATAAGACTATCTCAGACTCAGGAGTTCCTGGGAACAGGAGATTTTCATACATAACAAGTATGGACAAAATAAATGAGTCGGCCCTACCACTGTGCCACACACTAGTGAACACTGTTATCACTGGAACCGAAAGAGAACCAGAGGTTCAGTCAACCACATGTGCCCATGTGCCTGGCATTGTTACATCCAGCCATGGCAGCCAAACAAGGAGCCTGATTCTTGTGCTTATGGCAAACAAGTCACACAGTGATGATCTAGGATAAAGGAAGTCTTTGCTCTTCTCTGGGCCTCAGTTTTTCAGGGGATGCTGGGGAACTATGCAATTCTGGTGTTCTGACTTATTTAGTAGAAACAAAGTTGAGGCTCTGGAGGGCAGCAGCTACATCACTTCTGTAAAATTAATCTTTAGCCCTGTTTTCATGCTAAGATACAGAAAAGTCAGAGGTTCTTTTAAGACTGCATGTACACAAGTCTCCTTGTATCCTTCAATCATTCAGAGTAATAGATAATGGTTTGGTTACCTCAAAAGGAAAATCCATAGACAGCACCTTACACAGGCTCTCAGGGGTACACGGGAAATTCTTTAGCCCCACAAACTTAAACTGAAATATAAATTAGAACAAAGAGTTAGTACATTTCTTTCTTTCTTTCTTTCTTTTTTTTTTTTTTTTTTTTTTTTTTTTTTTTTTTTTTTTTTTTTTTTTGGTTTTTTGAGACAGGGTTTCTCTGTATAGCCCTGGCTGTCCTGGAACTCACTTTGTAGACCAGGCTGGCCTCGAACTCAGAAATCTGCCTGCCTCTTGCCTCCCGAGTGCTGGGATTAAAGGCATGTGCCACCAAGCCCGGTTGAGTTAGTACATTTCAAATGATACTGGCTCTAATGATTGAAAAGCTTTATCAAGTAAGTTTTCCTTCCCAGCACTCAGGAAACTGAGGCAGGGGAATAACTAAGTTTCACGTTTCAAGGTCAACCTAAGCTATGAACCCTATCTTTAAAAAAAGAGGTAGGGAATAGGAAAAAAATCCTTGGACCCCACTTCCAGAACTCTGAAAAGCCCAGATGGCTATGTTTCCCCAAGTCCTAGTTCCTACTCGCAGAAATCTAGGCTAGATTGATTTACTGGCAAGTCTCAGGCCAGCCTGCACCACAGTGAGACCCTGTCTCCAATAGGTTGTTATGTAACAGTTTCCTCAAGATTGAAACATTCCGTTCACCCTGCAGGGAAATTCCTTATACAGGAAGATAGACAACTTAAAATAGCTTTAGGAAGTCTCTGAGGTTGACTAGATTCACTGAAACCCTGCCCTGTGAAAGTAAACAATAAAGCTGAACATCCCATCAGAACAGAACTGCAAAGGTAGCTTTGAGAACAGCCAGCTGCCTGGAAGAAATTGAAACCACCCCAGATGCCTGGAACCTGTTTGGACCAGGGTCACTTGGAAAGGACATTCTCCAGCCTGTGGAGCTACTTGTGGCTGCTCAGATTTCCCAGCTCTTGTGAGTTGTTTCCCATGCTAGGTGGGCTTTCATGATGCAGCTGTCTTCCAGTCATTTCTAACGTGCAACCCCTCACCTATATTCTTCTAAGTAACCTCAACAGAACCACTGCTTCACCATGTTGGATGTTGGTGATATCTTACTTTGATTTGCCATGGGCTCCCTATCTGGGGCGATTATATGGGTATAGTGTCTCCCCAAGAAAAGTTTTGTCACACAACATAGATACAGCTCAGTGCTAAATAAGCATGACACTCTGGGCTCAATTACTACTACTGTTGCTACTGCCGCTGCCACTGCTGCTGCTGCTACTACTACTACTACTACTACTACTACTACTACTACTACACACACACACACACACACACACACACACACACACACAGCATTTTATAGCAGGCATAATTTACTAAGTGTCTTACCATAAGGATAAAGCTATGAGGAGCTGCATGCGTATATGTTTCTTACAGTAACTCTTGATATTATCCTTTAGAGATAGGATCTCACGCTATTACTATGTTGTCCAGGCTAATGCCAATCTTGATTTCCTGCTTCCTCAGCCTCCTGTGTGCTATGATTACAAGGATATATTACCTCTCCTAGCTTATTAGTGCCATTTGCAAATAAAAAAATGGCAAGTGAGGCTATTATCCTAATAATTATATTACTGTTTTTAATAGTGCTAGGGACTGAACTTAGGACTTTACACATGCTAAGCAAGTTCTGTATGCTGAGTCACACCTCTAGTCCTTACACTAGCAATTATTAAACCCACAAACAAACGTCAAACCTGGATAACTATTAAACTCCTTGTCTTACCATTATATCATTAAAATATGTTGCCTTAAAAGATAAACTCATCAATCAAGAGTAGTGGCTCTGGGGCTGGAGAGATGTTTCAGAGATTAAGAGCACTGGCTACTCTTCCAGAGGACCTGGCTTTGATTCCACATGGTGGTTCCCAACCAATTTGAGGAGATCTGACACTTTTTTTCTGGTCTCTGTGGGCACCATGCACTCAAGTGGTAAAGTCATAAAGGCAGGCAAATCACCTTTACACATAAAATCATAAAATAATTTGGGGCCAGGCATGGTGGTGCACACCTTAAGTCCCAGCACTCAGGAGTCAGAGGCAGGCAGATCTCTGTGAGTTTGAGACTGGCCTGGTCTACAGAGTGAGTTCCGAGACAGCTAGGAATATATACAGAAACCCTGTTTCCAAAAAAAAAAAAAAGCAAGGAAGGAAGGAGGAAAGGAAGGGAAGGGAAGGGAAGGGAAGGGAAGGGAA
>NC_034599.1:51842271-51865852 GCF_900095145.1 Mus pahari | reverse complement strand
GGAGGGAAGGAAGGAAGGAAGGAAGGAAGGAAGGAAGGAAGGAAGGAAGGAAGGAAGGAAGGAAGGAAGGGAATTGCGGCTCATGCCTGAAATCTCAACACTTGGGAAGCTGAGGCAGGAAGATCAGGAATCTAGGGCCATAGCCACATAGCCAGGTTCAAATAAGTATGGGACATATGAAACCTCATCTCAAAAGCAATCTATCACAACACAAAAGAACTCTGTAACTGTACCAACAGCCTTACAGGATTAATCTTGGTTTTCTCTCCAAGCCCTTCTTCTTCTGGTAACTTTGAATGCATCCAGTAGAATCGGAAATCAGTCTGTCACAGAAAAGATAAAATATTCATTTCAAACTTTTATTCTCATTCTAATACCATTGACTTATAAAGACCTAAGCCCTGCTGTTGCTATTTCCATTTCCATTTATAAATATAGTTTATCAAGTCTTTCAAGATTTTAAAGATGCATGCATATTTCAGATGGTAAGATGGATCAGTGGCTAAAAATGCTTGCCATACAAACCTGATAACATAAATTAGATTTTTAGATTCCACACCTGGAAGACAAGAACCCTCACCTAAAAGATATCCTTTGGCCTCAATTCAAACATATCACACACACAGTAAGGATAAATAAATTTCTAAAATATATTATCATTGTTTATATCATACACAGTATTATAACATAAAAACAGTTTCATACAAGTATATGTTATAAAGATCTTTTTCTTTTAAAATTTAGCAAAGCTGCCAGGCATAGTGGCTCAAACTTAAGTCCCAGCATTTAGGTGGTAGAGGCGGGTCATCCTTGACTAAATAGTGAAATCAGCCTACACCACATGGTTTCTCTGTATGTAGCCCTGGCTGTTCTGGAACACATTGGGTAGACCAGGCCGGTCTTGAACTCAGTGCTCTGCCTATCTCTGCCTCCCATGTTGTGGGATTAAAGTCATGTGCTGTCACTGTCTTTAAACAGACAAACAAATAGATAGATAGTGGTGTCGCAGGACTTTAGTCCCAGCACACAGGAGGCAGAGGCAGGTGAATATCCATCAGTTTCAGGCCAGCCTGGTCTATAGAATGAGTTCTAGGACAGTCAGGGCTACACTGAAAAACTCTGTCTCAAAAAAAAAAACCAAAAAACAAAACCAACAAGTAAACAAACAAATAGATGAATAAATAAATAACTTCAACCACCCTATAGGAACTATATTATCCTTATTGCTATTTTACATGCTAAGGATGCTTAGAATCAGAAAAGTGAAGTTACTTGCCTGGGTGAACAAAGTAAATACCGTGAGACCTAGAACTCCTCCACTCAAAGCGCATTAAACCAACTCCCTTGCTGCATTTAATATGGCTATTAAAAAACACTACACAGCTGAATCTCTAAATTATCTCTAAGAACTGATTCCCTAAATTATTGATGTGTACCCTTCTATAGCTATGAGACACTCCTTGTTCTTTTACTTTGAAACAATAAAAGTAGTTTTCTTTTCCTTTTCTTCCTTGTTTCTGTTGAGAGAGGGTTTCATATAGCTCAGGCTGGCCTCAGACTTGTCATATATCAGAGGATGACCTTGAACTTCTGATCCTCCATAGAACCTATAGGAATGTATCGGTTTATGAGTGCCTAGGACTGAGCCCCAAGTTTTGTGTGCAGTAGGCAAGCACTCCCCCACCTGATCTGCATCCTCAGCCCCTTGCTTTCTTTTGCTGAGACAAGGAAGGCCTTGCCATGTAGCTCAGGCTGGGCTTGAGATTCAGGACATCAGCCTGAAACAAAGGGGCTGCCATGGGTATAAGCTACCGCTCGCTGAACTAGTCTTTTCCTTAGAGTATAGTTGTACAAGCAATTTTAATTACCTAATCTGTAAGTTGTGAATAGATGTGGTGACTATCCTTTAACAAAACTAAAGGAAACGTACCAGGAACAATGACAAAATTCTGTAATCCTAACCTCTGGAGAGACTGAGACATGAGGAGGGTGGTAGGTTTAAGGCTAGCCTGAAATACAGAGTGACTCCTTGTCTCAAAAGCAACAGACAGACAGACAGAATCATCACTAGCTGGCATTTCCTGAAATCTACAATAGGGTAATAGCTATAGAAAGAAGCAGTCTAGCAGTCTATCCAGGGGTGGTGGTGCACACTTTTGATCCCAGCCCTAAGGAGGCAGGTAGGTGCATCTCTGAGTTTCAGGCCAGCTACATAGTGAGAGCTTGTCTCAAAAAGGAGAGGAGAGGAGAGAGGAGGGGAGGGGAGGAGAGAGGAGAGGGGAGGGGAGGAGAGAGGAGAGGGGAGGGGTCAATCTGAGCTAGGAATAGTGGTCTATGCCTGTTATCTCTTCCTAGAGCAAGCTTTGAGATTGGAGACTTTGTTTCATACCAAGAATGACCTGGCATTTTCAGGATCTAGATGTGGTAGGTGAAGGAGGGTATATGAGGTTTTTTTAATGTTGCTGTCTGCATAACTTGGCACACTTCTTATCCTTCAATCATCCCTGCAACAATCCTCCCATCTCTGGAAAGAAAGGGGTGGGGGGAGCCACAGTAGCTAACACCCAGCCTGCACCTCCCCTCTTTCTTCTTCCTTAAGAACTGTCATATTAGCTGGGCAATGGTGGCATATGCCTTTAATTCCAGCATTTGGGAGGTAGAGGCAGGCAGATCTTTGAGTTCAAGGTCAGTCTGATCTACAAACTGAGTTCCAGAACAGCCAGGGCTACAGAGAACACAGAGAAACCCTGTCTCAAAAAACCATAATAATAATAATAATAATAATAATAATAATAATAATAATAATAATAGTTCCTCATATTTGTTTTTAAAATGAAGCTAATTCAAACACCCTCAAAGGTACAGGGAGCATTAGATAATGTTCTTGATTACCACATCCTGTACATACCAAGAAGTTGGTCAGGTATCAAACCCACATGCTGAACCACCTTCCCAAGAGGAAAGAAGACAGGAAAGACATGAGGACATTATTAATCCTTACCTGACAGTCATAAAAAGGATGTCCCCGCCAGCACATCACATCCAAAACATAGTATGTCTGATTCACCTCACTGTAAATGCAATCCAGAATGGTGTAGTCTACAGATACAAGGAAGAAAGTCAACACAGAACTCAGCTTCCAGCCAGAGCTCCACCCCAATAGGCTTAAGGTGAACAATCCTCGGGGCGTATGGCAACTGCCGGTACGAAGCATGAGGGAAGATGAGCACCTTCATAGCTACCTGGCATCGTAAAGGATGCCACAGGTAAGAGAGTATGAGAGGTCAAGACGGCGCTGTAGACAAATGGACAAGTTGGGACTTTCTTTTATTTACTTTTTTTTAAAAAAAGATTTATTTATTTATTTCATGTATACGAGTACACTGTAGCTGCCTTCAGACACATNAGAAGAGGGCATTGGATCCCATTACAGATGGTTGTGAGCCACCATGTGGTTGCTGGGATTTGAACTCAGTACCTTAAGAAGAGCAGTCAGTGCTCTTAACTGTTGGGCCATCTCACCAGCCCCTTTTATTTACTTTCAAAGAAGCTCTGATTTTAGTTTTGCTTTTTTTTTTTTTTTTTTTTTTTTTTTTTTTTTTTAAGACAATCTGGTCTGGAACTCACTATGTACTTTGAAGATGAAGATGACTTAGAACTTGCTTCTCTCTCCCAAGTGCTAAGATTACAAGACCTCACTTTGTAGCCCAGACTAAAGCAATCAAGCCTCAAACTTAAGGTAATCCTACTGTGCCTGACTTTCAGAATGCTGGGATCACAAGCACCTGCTACCACTTTAGGCTATTTTTATTTTAGGTATGTGTGAAAGTTTTTTGCTCTGTTGCCCAAGCTGGCATTACCCTTCTGAGTGACTGGCCTCCAAGTGCTTGTTACCTTCTTATTGTAAGTGCTGTGCAATGTAGGGATATCAAGTATAAGCTGTCACTATCTTTGAGGAAACAGAGGTAAGATGATCACAGACATAGTCAGGAGCTAAGTTATACAACAGATACTATGAGCAGTTCTAGAAAGAGAAACCCAGTGAAAAGGAGGCAGGCAAGCCGGGCGTGGTGGTGCACGCCTTTAATCCCAGCACTCAGGAGGCAGAGGCAGGCGGATTTCTGAGTTCGAGGCCAGCCTGGTCTACAAAGTGAGTTCCAGGACAGCCAGGGCTATACAGAGAAACCCTGTCTCGAAAAAAAAAAAAAAAAAAAAAAAAAAAAAAAGAAAGAAAAGAAAAGAAAAGAAAAGAAAAGAAAAGAAAGGAGGCAGGCTACAGTGCTACCTACCTTGGTAAACTGAGGCAAGAGGGTAAGGAATGCAAAGTCATCCTTAGCTACATGACCAACCTGACCCCTACATGAACCTCTGTCTCCAACAAGAACAACAAAAAAGTTAGCTTTACTACTTAAGGAACACAGGGAAAAAGTCTTCAATGAGCCTGAGCAGGTAGAGAATAGAATAGGGTTTGGGGTTCAGCCTTACCAGTTCCACTCAAACCAAACAAGAATACATGACTTAATCCTTATAACTCTGGTCTGTCTACTGAGGCCAAGGTAGCTAAGGAAAGCAATGGAGGAAGGAAATCAGCCTGGGAATCCCCAGAAACAGCTCAGCATGCCATTACACTTGACATTATCTCTGGGGCCTTAATGGAAAAGACTGCTTGTCATTGTGTAAGGCATGATTCATATTTGAGTGGGACTCACAGGGCGCTGCGTGTATCATGTAACTGAGGAGACTTGACTTTGAAGAGAGAGTGCCTCCAAAGTGGATCATTAGAACGACTAGCCAAAGTCCGCTGTGCTCATGCACACAGCAAAGATCTGGCATTGCTCTGCAGGTGACACCTCAGGAGAGTGTCTCCCTGTATCCTAAAGCACACGGCCTTTCCCTATCGCTTTCCAGCACTGACCATGGGGCAAGACTGGAATGTGGATATGGCCTCCTCCTTGGAGAGTAACAGGGTAAACAAGAACACCAACAGGAGCTGGCCCTGAGACTATCAAAATCAATGATGGCTCAGATTGTATAGAAAACCACCTGGAATTTTACAAATGCAAACTCTGCCTGATTCTACAAAACAAAGGGGAGGGGGGAGCTATCTCACCTGCATCTAAGGCCAGAAGCAACAGACAACTTGACCAGGGAGCACCCATGAAAGCTAAAGAGGCCCCACCTAGCTAGCACGCCAGAGAAGGGTCAAAGTGGGAAGAAGTTTGTGACAGTCAGCACCTTGGGATGCACATAGCCTCCTGTTCTAGACAGACATCCTTGAGATCACCAGGGCTAAAAGGGTTGAGGCCCTAGACCAGTGCAGTACAACTGCTCATGAACTAAGCCCTTCCAGACCATTGTCTTCAAGGTGCCGAGCAGGGACAAAGACAAAGGGTACACCCACTAATTAGAGAATCCACCCAACCGTGTCAGAGGTCCACCCCAACTTCCTTGACTTCACTCAGTTCTCATGGCTCCACACTGAGGCACCAGAAACATCCCACTCTCCCTGCCATCGACTGAAATGCTTGCTTTGTTTCTGCTTTTCTCCATGGAGAATATTTGGAGGGTTTTGAACTTTGTTCTATCCTCAAACAGACTAGCTGTTAAAAACACACAACAGGAAACATTGATTTAGGGATGTAGTCCCACTGTTAAAGCACTTGTCTGGTAAGCACGAGCCTTATGGGTTCAGTACTCAGCCCATAAAGGAAGGGATCTCTTTGGAGCTAGAGATCAAAGGATCAGAAGTTTAAGATCATCTTTAGCTATAGAGCAACTTGAAGGCCAGGCTGTGAAACAAGAGATTGTCTCATAAATGAAAACATGGTGCTGAAGCAGTGACTCAGCAGTTCAGAGCAGTGGCTTCAGAAAACCCTGGCTCAAATGCCAGCATCCACACGGCAACACATAGTGGTTTATAACTTTAGTGCTGGGGGTCGGCAAATTCTTCTGGCCACCATGGGCACTGCATGCAAATGGTGCACATATACATGCAGACAAAAAATATCCATACACACAAAATAATAAAATATGTTTTAAAAAAATTAAAAGAAACACACAAATAGACAAACAAAAATACCCAACCAAGCAGAACTCCATCTTGTACTATTTTTTTAAAAAATGCAAATAAACCAAGGATAATGGCACATGCCTATAATCCTACTACTTGAGAAGATCAAGATTTCAAGTCTTGACTACATGACAAACTTGAAGATAATCTGGGCAATACCAGACACTTTCCTTAAATGATAAAACTTAGTAAATAACTAGGTATAATGATTCTAATCTCAGTTTTTAATCCTAGCACGGGAAGGCTAAGGCAGCAAGATCAGGCGGTTTGGGCTAGCTTGGGTTACATGGTGTGCTGGATAGCCTTATGTCAACTTGACATAAGCTAAAGTCATCAGAAAAGAGGAAACCTCGATATGCCTCCATAAGATCTGGCTGTAGGCAAGCCAGTAGAGCATTTTCTTTACTTAGTGACTGATGGGGGAGGGCCGGCCCACTCTGGGTGATGACACCCCTGGGCTGGTGGTCCTGGGTTCTATAAAAAAGCAAGCTGGGCAAGCCAGTCAGCAGCACCCCTCCAAGCCAGTCATCAGCTCCTCCCTCCAGGTTCTTGCCCTGATCGAGTTCCTGTCCTCACTTCCTTAAATGATGAACTACAATGCAGAAGTGCAAGGCAAGTAAGCCCTTTCCTCTTGAACTTGCTCTTGGACATAGTGTTTCATCAGAACAGTAACCCTAACTAAGACACATGGTTCACATTATCTCAAGAAAAAAAAAAAAAAACAAAAAAACAAATAAAAAAAAACTGGGACTATGGATGTAGTTTAGTGATAGAGTAGTTTAAAGTTTTACAATATGTATGTTACGTGTGCATGGGCATGTGTTATGGCACATATGTCCTGTGTGGAGACCGCAGGACAACTCTAGGAGTTAACTCTTTGCCTTTCACTTGAGGTTTTAGGGGTCAAACTCAGGTCATGAGGACTCAGAAAGCATTTCCACCAACTGAATTGGCCAGCCAGCCTCTGAAGCCTCAGTATCAAAGAGATAGTCAGGAAGGAACCAAAAACTATTAAATAGATATCACAATAGATATACCTTTGGCTGTTGTTGAGTTTCTCCTGTTGCCTCCGGGCAGAAGGGAAGAAAACCTATTGACACAGTAGCCACTCTTAGTGTAGGCACTTGTTGAACCCTGTAGGGAGAAAGCTACCACTCTCATTAGGCATTCACAGGTACCCTTGACTCTTCTTCATTCTATAGGGTTGTCATGAGCCCAAAGATGGCTGGCAACAGACTTTTCTGGAAGGAAAGTACTGGGAGGCCAACTCCAGGCCAGCTGCTGTGGCAGATGAAAAGAAGGAAGACAATCCCTTTCATCACATGCTAGGCTTGCAGGCCTAGGAGGCAGGAAGCAGCTACTCACTCTGGAGGCCACGATAAGGGCTCTTTTCCCAACAGGACACACCACCACAATCCATTCTTGCCCCAAATCTGAAGGGACGTCAATTAACCACTCAGAAAGCATCAACTGGGAAGACAAAAATGGTGTTAAAAGATCAGCAGGAGTGTGCCATTCAAACATTACAAGGAAAAACATTCATATTCTATATACATAATGCAAGTACAGATAAAAGTTGAAGACAGAGGTATTTCCACTCCAAGTGCACTCAAGAAGCAAGCTGCTCTGCAGTATAACCGACAGATGGAAGACATTCACTGGTGGCTTGGCATCTGTCCTGATTATCACCATCTGCATCATACTTATTCCCTTTCCTTCAGGCCTACAGTAAGGGACCTTTCCCTTCCCTTACTTGCCTGCTGACTACCAGCATAAGTATTACATTCTGGTCTTACGCCCCAGGAATGAATACTCATCTTGAGTCATGCTCAGACTTGACTATCATTTCCCACACTGACATGCCATGCATTACAATAAAAGACCCTAGGAGTTAGGCATGGCGGTATAGGTGTATAATCTCAGCTACATGGGAAGCTCAGGTGGGAGGACGGCAAATTCACACAGCTTGCCTGGGCAACTTAGTCAGATGTTATCTAAAATCGTTAAGGCTGGCCTTAAACTCACTATGTAGGTGAAAATGACTCTGACTATGTAGGTGAAAATGACTCTGAACTTATGATCCTCTTGGCTCTACCTCCAGAATGTTAAGAATCCAGGCCTGAACTGGCAGTGGTGGCTCACACCTTTGATCCTAGCACTGGGAAGGCAGAGGTGGGTGGATCTCTGAGTTTGAGACCAGCCTGGTCTATAGAGTGAGTTTCAGGACAATCAGAGTCACACAGAGAAACCCTGTCAGGGGGAGAACGGAGAATTTCAGCATATTACATGCAAGATGTGCTCAGAAACTCATGCAGACATAGATATAATCACATTTTAAAAAAAAAGAAAAGAATTCTTGCATGATTGTCAATGTTTGCTGTAAGGGCTATTTATCCACATTAAACACTTTAAAGGTTCTTTTAGGTTTGCTTATTTCATTTTACATGTGAGTGTTTTGTATTCATGTATGAATCATTCCACTGGTGCCCTTAGAGGAGACCAAAAGAGGGACATTGAGTTCTCTGGTACTAAAGTTATAGAGGGTTCTGAGCCACAACATGGATGCTGGAAACTGGACTCCCAATTATCTGAAAGAAGTGCTCTTCACCACTGAGACATTTCTTCAGCTCCAAGACAAGCCCACATTATAATGCCAGCACTTAAGAGGCAGCAGCAGGCCGGGCAGTGGTGGTGCATGCCTTTAATCCCAGCACTTGGGAGACAGAGGCAGGTGGATTTCTGAGTTCAAGGCCAGCCTGGTCTACAGAGTGAGTTCCAGGACAGCCAGGGCTACACAGAGAAACCCTGTCTCGAAAAAAAGAAAAGAGGCAGGAGGTTGTCTGGGAATTCCAGGCCAACCTGGTCTACATATTGAGTTCCAGAAGAGCAGAGCAATATAATACTGAGATGCTGTCTTAACTACCCCTCCTCTCCAAAATTTCCTTAGGTCTGGTATAACGGTGCATATCTTTATATCTTTAATGTCAACAGAAGCACAGGTAGATACATTTCTGTGAGTTTCAGGCCAACCAGGGCTATACAGTGATAGTCAGCCTTTAAAAAAAAAAAAAAAAACAACAAAAATTCCTTTGGCAGGGTGTGGTAGCAAGGTAGATCTCTGAGTCTGAGGCCAGTTTGTGGTCTACACAGTGAATTCCAGGCCAACAGGAACAGTGAGACCCTGGTTCACCACCACCACCACCCCCAAAAAGAAAAAGAAATTCCCTTGATATAAAGATATGTTCACATACAAAGACTAGAGCAGAGACTGAAGGAAAGGCCATCCAGAGACTGCCCGACCTGGGATCCATCCCACATGCAAACACCAAACCCAGACACTATTGAGGATGCCAAGAAGTGCTTGCTGACAGGAGCCTGATACAGCTGTCTCCTGAGAGGCTCTGCCAGATCCTGACCAATACAAATGCAGATGCTCACAGCCAACCATCAGACTGAGTACAGGGACTCAATGGATGAGTTAGGGGAAGGACTGAAGGAGCTGACGGGGCCTTATCTGGCATCAATGAGAGGGGAAGCCCTTGGTCCTGTGAAGACTTGATGCCCCAGTGTAGAGGAATGCTAGGGTGGTGAGGCAGGAGAGGGTAGGTGGGTGGGTGGGGAGCACCCTCATAGAAGCAGGGTAAGGGGGGAATGGGATAGGGGGTTTGCAGAGGGGAAACCGGGAAAGGAGATAACATTTGAAATGTAAATAAATGTTTTAAAAAAGATATGTTCACTTAAGAATGTTAACAATACATTAGGCTTAGTATATGCTTAGGAATTTACTTCAGATATGATCTAACTCTTCTGAATATATTCTGGGACTCTCACAATCAACAAGATTATTCACTTTTATTTACAGTTACAATATCCTAACTCTCTGTACCCTGTGATCTATAGTTCGGATACAAAGTGTGCTCCTTAAGCCTCAGGAATTACCCTGTGATCTCATTTAAATCTCCTAGCAATTTTTAAACTCTATTTTATATATAAGGGTATTTGCTTGCATGTAGGTCTGTGAATCTTACGAATGCCTGGTGCTCAAGGAGCCGGAAGAGAACATCAGTTCCCTCAGACTGGAGTTACAAATTGCTGTGAATGATCATGTGGGTGCTAGGAATTAGATTTAGGTCCCCTGGAAAGGCAGCCAATACTCTTAACTGCTGAGCTCCTCCTAGCAACTCCTTAAAGACAATAACATCAAAACTCATCAATGCCATCAGTCCCTCTTTCTGTTAACTCCCATGAGGAAGTCTATGTTAAACATTCCTTTTATGAAGGCTGCAGAGATGGCTCATCAATTAAAAGTACCTGTTGTTTCTTGCAGAGGACCCGAGTTCAGTTTCCACACTCACATAACAGCTCATAATCATCCATAATCGCCTTGTTAGGGAATCTGACACCCCCTTTTGACCTCCACAAGCACCAGACATACATGTGGTATACATGTAAGCAAAATACGTGTGCACACAAAATAATATAAATAATAAAATATTTTAAAAATTAGAAAACTTGGGGCTGGAGAGATGGCTCAGTGGTTAAGAGCACAAGCTGCTCTTCCAGAGGAACCAGGTTCAATTCCCAGCACCCATGTGGCAGCTCACAACTGTCTGTAACTCCAGTTCCAGGGGATCTGACAACCTCACTCCAATGCACATATGATAACAATTAAATAATGTTTTTAATTGGGAAACTTCATTAAACAAACAAATAAACAAACATTCGGGTTAGCAAGATAACTCAGTGGGTAAAGTCAATTGCCACCAGGCTGATAACACAAATTCAGTATCTGGGAATCACACAGTGGAAGAGAAGAACAGACTCCCATAGGTTTTCCTTTGACCTTCACATACATGCCACGGCAGATGCATCCTCACATATTCCTATTTCTAGTGCTGTGATAAAGCACCAGGACCAAAAGCAACTTAGAGAGAGAAGGATTTATTTCACTGATAATTCCACTGAGTAAGTCAGGGCAGGAACTCAAAGTAGGACAGGAACCTGGAGGCAGACACTGATGCAGAGGTAATGGAGGAGTGCTGCTTCCTCACTTGCTTTTCACAGCTTGTCCAGCCTGCTTCCTTATAGCACCCTGAACCACCTGCCCATGAGCTACATCCCTAGCTTGCTGAATCACCACTGACAGGGTCCAAATCCCCCTAAATCAAGTGGGGCTGGGATACAGCCCAGTGGGGCATGCTTGCCTGTCAAAGTCCATAGAGTTGGGTTCAATTCCCAACACTGCTAAAGGTGAAAGGGAAGGAGAAGGGAGGATAGAAGGGTAGGAAATCAGGGCTAAAGTGATGCTGTGCAAACCAGGGAGGAAAAAGCCTTTGCAAGTTGTCTCACCACCACATGTGCACACTTGTGCACACATACTACTAATAATAAATGGAATATTCTTTTTTTTTTTTTTTTTTTTGGTTTTTCGAGACAGGGTTTCTCTGTGTAGTCCTGGCTGTCCTAGAACTCACTTTGCAGACCAGGCTGGCCTCGAACTCAAAAATCCGCCTGCCTCTGCCTCCCAAGTGCTGAGATTAAAGGCATACGCCACCACGCCCGGCTAAATGGAATATTCTTGAACAAAAGAAAATAAATGGGAAAGGATAGAACAGACATTTTTCTAAAGAGTATATATAAATGTTTAGCATTAAAATGTAAGCATATTAAAAGCCACCCTACACACACACACACAACACATACAAACCATGGTAGCATCATTCATAATCGTCAAAAAGTAGAAGCAACACAAAAAGCCATTAATTGAAGGATGAGTAAATATGTACTATTAATGGAATATTAATTGACAATAAACACAGAGAATGATAAATACTGTTAACATAAGTGAACCACGAAAATCTTATGCTCACTGAAAAAAGATAATCACAAAAGGCCACAGTTACCCAGAATAGGCTGGTCGATTGATGTAGACAGATTTTGTAAAAGGAAAACGAAAAATAGTGGAGCGTGACTGCTAATGACTATTGGGATAACATTTTTGTATACTGTGTGAAGGTGTCTCTGTCCTTCCCCCACCTAAGAAATTCTCTGATTGGTTTTAATAAAGAGCTGATGGCCAATAGCTTGGTAGGAAACAGTAGGCGGGACTTCCAGACACAGAGAGGGACTGTGGGAAGAATCAGGCTCACTACAAAGCTGTGGAAGAAGCCAGACATATGGAACTGAGGAGAGGTACCCAGCCATGTGGCAGAACGTAGATTAGTATACACAGGATAACTGAGTTATGAGCTAGTTGGGAACAAATGACTGTGGAGTATTTGTAAGTATGTGTGTGTTGGTGACAAAACTATTCTAGAATTAGCTAGCTGCGGTAAAGTGCACTTAGAATTCTACATTTGGAAGTAAAAATTTAAAGGATCTGGAATTCAAGATCATCCTTGGCTATATAGTAACTTAAAGGCCAGCCTGGGCTACTGTCTCAAATAAAAAGTGAGCCACCAGAACAAGGCACTAGGAACGGATTGCTGGTGCTGGACAGTCGGCTCAATGGTTAAGAGTGCTTGTTGCTCTACCAGAGGAAGAGAATCCAGTTCCCAACACCCATGTCCCAATGGCTCATAACAACCCATAGCTCTAGCTTCATTCAGATGATCTGATATCCTCTTTTAGCAGCTGTGGTCACCCCTGATATGTATATACACACGCATGCAGACAAGCATGCATGAGCACACAAATAAATAAATATAAATAAAATGGATCTTAAAAGACATTACTGCTAAAGATAAGACAGTCTTGGTTATAAGATAATAGAAGAATCAACTTAGCACTGAGATAGAAGCTTCCCCCCTTCTGGCTAGCTTTCATAGTATCAGAAGCTGCTATGCAGACTACTGGAAAAGATATCAATGGTCTTACTCAGCTATAGAAGACAAATTTATGCCCCGTACATGGCTTCATGCATAGAGTCATCTAGAGTAAACCAAACTAAATCACACAGGGTAGAATTCCCCACCAGCCTCTGAAAACTTGTAATGCCCAAATATTCCAGTTCTGGGGATTTCTCTACAGGCACTCTCTCCCCTTCAAGGTCTACATCATGCTATCCATGGTTGCTAATCTCTCACTCTTTTATTTAAAGCTATCTGTTTAATAAATCTCCTTTCTAGGTTTGTTTGTTTGGAGTTTGTTTGTTTTGTTTTGTTTGAGGCAATATTTCACAATGTAACCCTGGCTGGTCTACAACTCGGTGTGAAAACTAGACTGGCTTCAAATTTCCAGAGATTTGCCTCCCTCTGCTTCCCATCCTGGGATAAAACAAATGCACTATATACCTGTCTCCTTCCCCGGTTTTAAAGAAAAGCCTCTCTTCCCCTTTAAGGCCCTGTCCTGTTGCCTCTGATATGATGAACTACCCTTTTGATACTTTCCAACTTCAAGGTCCAATCATGGCCCCTTGACTCTCTTCAGAGAGAATGACGGTACTGAGAATAAGTGACAGTCAAATACTCAGTCCTAAATAAGACATTTATACCTCCCCATCTAAGGCTTAGGGAACATCTTGGAAGAGGACATGGAATGTATGGAGAAGAGCTATAAAATGCTTTCTTCTCCTCCATCTTATGGTTATGATCCAATCATTGCAATCATGAACTCATAGCAACTACAGTTTCTTACACTGGGCCTACAAAGACTGGCCTTGTCAACAAGGCCTATACCTCCCTGCTGAACTAGAGGCTACAGATAGATTCTGGGAGGTGGGAATCAATGTTTTCAGATGCACATCCACAAATGAGCATCAGGCTCCAATGCATAGGTTTAAATCCACACAACACGGATGACCCTGGTTAAATGCAGCAGGCCACAAAACAAAAAGACATGGATTTGAGAAAGGGAATTGAAGGGAGAAGGGGAGTTGTAGGGTAAGAGGGATAGAAGACAGGGTAAAGGCTGAGTGAGCATAATATACATATATGAGATTGTAAACAAATTAATGTAGCCAATAAAAATACTGCAAACAGAAAGATAATGTCCTAGAATTGAATAATGGTAATAGTTGCACAGTCTTCTCTCTCACTTTCTTGAAAATGAATTTCATACTGTAGATCAGGCTGATCTGGAATTTATTATGTAGCTTTGGCTGGCCTTGGACCCTTGGCAATCCATGGTCAAGGCCTTGCCTCTCAACTAAATGCTGGGATTTACAGGTAGGAGCAACCACACCTGGCTCAGGAATTTTTTTCTTTTCTTTTCTTTCTTTCTTTTTAATATTTTTTTATGTGCATTAGTATTCTGCCTACATGTCTGTGTGAGGGTGTCAGATCTTGGTGTAAAGGACATGTAGATGCTGGGAATTGAACCCAGGTCCTCTGGAAGAGCAGTCAGTACTCTCAACCGCTGAGTCATCACTCTAGCCCTGAAATTTATTTTCTTTTTTCTTTTCTTTCTTTTTTTTTTTTTTTTCCCTTGGCTTTTCGAGACAGGGTTTCTCTGTGTAGCCTTGGCTGTCCTGGAACTCACTTTGTAGACGGCTGGCCTCGAACTCAGAAATCCACCTGCCTCTGCCTCCTGAGTGCTGGGATAAAAGGCGTGTGCCACCACGCCCGGCTTGAAATTTATTTTCTTATAGCAAAAGTTATATTCTATGCTTATTCTAAGAGTATAGGGGCTATTCATGATCCATGTCTATATCACAGTGAAGCCTGGTAGCAAGTCCTTCTATGTTCCTGAACTGAAATGAATTGTATAAGGCACAAGAATCATGAGTTCAAAGCCAACCTGAGCTGTATAGCCAAACCTTGTCACAAGTACACAAAAAATGAAGTGTAGTTTGTCATAGAAGGCATTATCTGTAGTATATTTGGAAGAGAAAAACAGGTTAAACAGGTATTTCTAAGTTCTGAAGGCAACAAGATTCTACAAAGTAGTACTTTAGAGCAGGGAAGACCACTGCTTAAACGCAGACCCAGACCCTTTCTTCTTCTGAGGCAGTCTCTTTCCTGTTTCCCCTACAGCACCACCAGTCACAACAGAGCATTGGTTTGAGTTGGCATAGTGATTGGCTGTTTCACAGTTCACCATTACCTTAGTCAACTGTTTGTTCTGCACAGGATCTCTTTATTTAAGGTAATTAAGTCATTAAGATGTACTTCCTGCCTGCTACCGCCTCAGTATACAGTGTCAAAACTGGCCTCCTAATACTCTAGGTGGGAAAGACTACCAACCAAGAAAGGGATGAGGACACTAGGGTAGTGAATAGGTCTCACCCAAGCCAACTACGAAATGACTAGTTTTAAAAAAAAAAAAAAAAAAAAAAGCCTGGCATGGTAACACACACATTTTAATCCCAACACTTGGGAGGCAGAGGCAGGTTTATCTCTGAGCTCAAAACTAACCTGGTCAACATGTGAGTTCTAATTCCAGGATAGCCAAGATCCTGTCTTAAAAACCTAAAAAATACACGGAAGGCCAGATATGATGGTGGGTGCCTGTAATTACAACAAAAGAAGGAACTGCTATAAGTTCAAAGCCAGCCAGGACTACAACACTGAAAGACCCTATCTCAAAAAAATAACAAAAGACAAAGAGTCTGGGACTCTAGTTCAAAAGTGACAGAACATTTGCCTAGCACATGCGAAGCCCTGGACTGTATGTGTTCCCTGCCCAAAAGAATGAAGGATGATGATGAGAACTGGGACCTGTTAGTAGTGTAGGAGGAGCTCAGGAGCTTTCTGTAGCGAGCTGACAGCCTCTGGTTAGCAGCATGGGCTCGCTGGGCTAGTAACTCCAAACCCCTCTCCACAGACTTGAGCAGTGGGTTTTCTTTGGTTTGGTTTGGTTTGTTCTATTTTAAACAGGATCTCCCTTCAAAGTCCTGGCTGTCCTGGAATTCATTATGTAGATTAGGCAGGCCTCAAACTCATAGAAACCCACTTGCCTCTGCCTCCCAAGTGCTGAGATTAAAAGCATAATGCACTGCTAGGTCCAGCTTCATCAGTGCTTCCAAGTTACCACCATTCTCTCTTCAAACATCCCAGAATCCTTATTCACTAGGCTTGCCAGCCCTTTTCTTATAGCAGCATGTATTTTGGTAGTTTGACTGCATGTGGAAGGAAGGTGCACGCTCTGGACCACTCACTTGATTAGCATAGCGTTTTGGTAACTTCTTGCCAGGGTCTATGTCCATTTCCTCTTCATCTTTCTTGTTTTCCTCTTCCCCACTCTCCATACCTGTCCAGTCATCTTCAGCCAGTCTTCTGGCATGGTTCACATAATCCAACCGCTTGCTGGAAGAGAAAGATAGGGTCAGGTCTCCACGCACCATAAAAGATACCCTACAACGGGACTCCCTCAATTCAAGGGTGGCACATTTATATACATACTGCTGTGGGTGAGAAAAATCAGAATTCCTTTGCAAAGTTAAAGTAGTAACTGACTCCTCATCATTCCTAATCAGGAAACTCCCTCTGAATACACTCAGCCTTCCTCAGTTTCTTAAGAATGTTCAAAGTAAAATATTTATTCTTAAAGGAATTTCCAAGAGTTGCTAGCTAGATCTGCTGAACCCACATTACCCCACTGCACTCCAGATGAGAAGTAACATTTCCTGTCTGGCACACCCATCAAAGGCTCCAGAGACAGGAAGGAGGAAACACCAAATGCAGGGAGAAGTCCAAAAGAAGAACATCTCCTGGGACTTTCCACATCAGACAGCATGCTGACAAAACAAGTAAACAGACAAACAAACCCCTCAAAAGTCAGCCTTTTCTTGTTTGACCTTCAAAAGAGGTCTCTCGGCTTAAGACTTGACATTTCTCCTGGTATAGTAGCAATCATCCTTTATCTCAGCACCAGGAAGGCAGAAGTAGGTAGATCTCTGAGAGTTCAAGGCCAGCCTGGCCTACAGAATGGGTTCTAGGAGAGTTACATAGTGAGACCCCTGTCTTTAGGAAAAAAAGAAAGAAAAAAGTCATCATCTTTAACTCATTTCCTTTTCTTTTATCTTTTTCCTTCTACTTCCACTTCACCCCACAGTGAAATGTAAACTTAGGGCCTTGTGCTAAGGCCTTTGAGGCTGGCACTGTGCCAAGAAGAAGCTGTATATCCCCCATCCTCTCTCAGTTTTTATTTAGTTATTTATTAGGTCTGGTTTCACTCACTTGCACAGAACGACCTGCAACCAAGGCAGGCTCTGAACTCCTCGGCTCTCCAGCTACTGCTTTTGTTTGTTTGTTTGTTTGTTTGTTTTGTTTGTTTGTTTTGTTTTTTGAGACAAAGTCTCACTATGTATTCCTGACTGTCTCAGAATTTATAATGTAGACCAGGCTGGCGTGGAACTCACAGAGCTCCTCCCACCTCTGATTGCTGAATGCTGGGATTATAGGCCTGCATCACAATACCCAAGCTTTTGTTTTGCTCAGACAGTCTCAAGAAACTTAGGATAGCCTCAAATTCCCTATTAGCCCAGTATGACACTTTCTCTGTGCATGTATATGTGCATGTGTGTGCAGTAGCCTGTGGAGGCCAGAAGAGGGCAACAGATCCGCTAGATCAGTAGTTCTCAACCTGTGGGTCATGATCCCTTTGAGAGGTTGAATGACCCTTTCATAGGAGTCACCAAAGACCATCAGAAAACACAGATATTTATATTATGATCCATAATAATAGCAAAATTACAGTTATGAAGAAGCAACAAAAATAATTTTATGTATTAAAGAGACATAAGATTAGAAGGTTGAGAACCACTGTTCTAGATGTGGGAGTTACAGGTGATTGTGAGCCATCTGACATTGGTGCTAGAAACTGGACTTGGGTCCTCTGTAAAAACAGCAAGCACTCTAAACAACTAAGCCATCTCTCCAGTCCTGACACTTAACTTCACCTCTACCTTTCCTTTCAAGCTAGGTTGTAGATGTACATCAATATGCCCAGTTCTATATATTAAAAACAGCATATTCGGGCTGGAGAGATAGCTCAGTGGTTAAGAGCACTGATTGCTCTTCCATAGGTCCTGAGTTCAATTCCCAGCAACTACATGGGGCTCACAACCATCTGTAATGGGATCTGATGTCCTCTTCTGGTGTATCTAAAGACAGCGACAGAGTACTCAAATACATAAAATAAATTTAAAAACAAAACAGCATATTCTAGCAAATTGGAGAAACTTAAGAAAAATTTGGAATATAATATATTTTACAACTTCCACAAAGCTAAGGCAAAAAAAAGTCAGACATTAGGGGCTGGAGAGATGGCTCAGTGGTTAAGAGCACTGGCAGCTATTTCAGAGGTCCTGAGTTTAATTCCCAGCAACTACATGGTGGCTCACAACCGTCTATCTTGGGATCTGATGCCCTTTTCTCGTATGCAGGTGTACACACAGAGCACTCAGATACATAAAAATAATTTTAAAATCTGAAAAAAAACAAAAAACAAAAAAAACGATAGACACTAAAACCAACATGGCTTCTTTTTTGTGTGTGAGCACGTGTATATATGTATGTATGTATATGTGCATGTATGTGTGTGTCCATATGCAGCATAGCATGTGTGTGGAAGTCAGAGGACAACTTGAAGAACTTGGTTCTCTCCTTCCTTCATATGGGTACCAGAGACTGAAATCAGGTACTCAGGTTTGCAGTAAGCACCTTTACTCCTGGTGGTAGCTCAGTTGGGTTTTTTTCTTTTCTTTATTATTTGCTTTTTAATTAGAACAAGTCTCAATATGTACTGGCCTGGAACTCACTATATAGACCAATTTGACCCTGAACTCACAGAGATTTGCCTGCCTTTGTCTCTTGAGTACTGGCATCAAAGGTATGTACCATGCTCGGTTCTAAGCTTTTTCTCTTTTCCTTTCTTTCTTTCTTTCTTTCTTTCTTTCTTTCTTTCTTTCTTTCTTTCTTTCTTTTTTTTAAGATTTATTTATTCTATTTATATGAGTACACTGTAGCTGTCTTCAGACACACACCAGAAAGGGCATCAGATCCCATTGCAGATGGTTGTGAGCCACCATGTGGTTGCTGGGAATTGAACTCAGAACCTCTGGAAAAGTGTGCTCTTAACCGCTAAGCCATCTCTCCAGCCCCAGGCTTTTTTTCCTTAAATGCACATGTTCACATACATTCCCACAAAGTTGCCTGTTAGTAAGGACATATGAAAAAGCACAATGACCTTTATTTAAGAATGAAAAAAACTCCGGGCAGTGCTGGCGCTTTAATCCCAGCACTTGGGAGGCAGGTGGATTTCTGAGTTCAAGGCCAGTCTGGTCTACAAAGTGAGTTCCAAGACAGCCAGGGCTATATAGAGAAACCCTGTCTTGAAAAAAAAAAAATGGAAAAAACCTGGAATATTTGTATGTATACAAAAGGTCTGTAGTTACCTCCCATCCATCTTTGTAGCCATATAGGAAAATAACTTCCATTCATTTCTGACGCCAAAAAAAAAGACTAAGATACATTGAGAACAAACGACAGGCCTTCAGAGAGGGTAACCTGAAACATGCTATCTTGATTTATTCCTATTTGTTCATTTTGGCATTTAGAGTTAAGTATATGCGAACCATTTCTGCTGACTATGGAATGAACTTGAATTCCCAAGGGAAACATCTGAGCTGAAGGCGGATGGGAAGAGCACACCAAGACCATCATCACAATGAGTGAGCCTCCACAAAGGAGCAACCCAGGGGATGGGGGAGGGGAAGTCTAGGCTTGGCCTTCATAAGGCCCTAAACTGCAAAGATGAGTTCTGTTGCCAAGAAAAACGAAAATGTTAACCATATGACTGAGCTGTGCTTCAAAAGTTCAGTTTTTTTCTCCTTAGTTTCCTAAATCGTAGGGACAAAAGATAACTAATTACCTGTGACAGAATTTACCCACCCAACCTTGTGGACAGGAAATGACCTTCTGTGAAGGGAGTTCTAAGGAGACAAGTCTAGCTGCCCGAGACTGGTTCCCAGCCCCCAGCATAAGGCCAGCCAAGGATCAGAGCACCCTTACGATTTCTGTAGCTCCAGCAGCTGGCGCCGCCGCTCACTCTGCTCCAAGGAACTGTACTTGGACTTGTACTGGGACAGGCGAGGGTGGGGGGCAGCTGTGCTGTTCAGTTCTTGAGACACAGAAAAGCTACTCGCTAGGGCTTGGCTCAGTTCTTCCATCTTCTCTATAAAGTAAACAAAGAAAATGGCTTATTAATTCACTTCATCCTGTGATGACAGGCAGTTATGATGTAATTAAAAAACAAAAAAACAAAACAAAACAAAACACCAAAAAAAAAAAACCTCAATTAACCAAAAATTAGTTGTTTTTGTGGCGGGAAGGAGTTATACATTAGCAATGATAATGTTATTTTTCTACCAGTACTTCGGTAAAGGTAACAGCTGAGAGAATAAAGCCACTCTTTGGTTGACTCTTTTTCTACTTTTCCATTCAATAAGACACCCCTGACATCCAGTGATGTGACTAAACAACTTAATTTTCCTCCTAAATAGTTCTAAAGAGCCATCACTTAATAACAAGCATAACTCTGTTGAAAACATTTTGTGATTTCACTTTGAGACAGACTCACCATGTAACCCTGGCTGCTTTCAACCTCACAGAGCCTCCCCCCTGCCTCTGTCCCCAGTGCTGGGATTAAAGATATAATCTTTAAAAAAAAAAAAAAAAAAGGAAAAAAAAAAGAAAAGAAAAGAAATGTCCTAGGAGCCAGGTATGGAACCTAACCCTCTAATCCCAACACCTGGAAGACAGAAGCAGATGGATCTGTGTAATTTATAAATTTGATGTTATTCCCATGAAATGCACCTCAAATTCCAATAAAACTATTTACAGAACTAGAAAAAAATTTCAAAATTCTATAAACACAAGACCTTAATTTTAAAACTTGAAATGTTGAAACTCCTAGAGGAAAACATAGGGAATACACTTCAAGCTCTATTTATTAGGCAACAATTTTCTGAACAGTAGCACAGGAAATAATAAAGAGTCAGCAAGTGGGACTACGTGAAATTAAAAACTGTATGAAACTCTTAGCAGAGTGAAAAGACAACCTACAGAACAGAAGAGAAACCTTTGTGCATATATAAAGAACTAAAAAAATTAACCACCTGGGACTGTTTGTATGTGCTCGCCCCAGGCAGTGGCACTGTTAGAGGGTGTGGCCCTGTTGGAGTTGGTGAGACCATGTTGGAGTAGGTGTGTCACTGTGGGTGTGGGCTTTAAAACCCTCTAACTAGCTGCCTAGAAATCATATTCTGCTAGCAGCCTGTAGATGAAGATGTAGAACTCTCAGCTCCTGTACCATGCCTGCCTGGATGTTGCCTGGATGTTTCTTACTTGATGATAATGGACTGAACCTCTGAACCTGTAAACCAGCCCCAATTTAAGGCTGTCCTTATAAGAGTTGCCTTGGGGGCTGGGCGGTGGTGGCGTATGCCTTTAATCAAAGCTCTTGAGAGGCAGAGGCAGGCGGATTTCTGAGTTTGAGGCCAGCCTGGTCTACAAAGTGAGTTCCAGGACAGCCAAGGCTACACAGAGAAACCCTGTCTCGAAAAACAAAACAAAACCAAAAAATAAACAAACAAGAGTTGCCTTGGCCATGGTGTCTGTTCACAGCAGTAAAACCCTAACTAAGATACCACCTACCTAAAATGGACAAATCTCTCCCAAAGAATCCATGACCTAATGAAATGATTATTACTCAAAAGAAGAAACACAAATAGCCAATTAATACCTTCTCAAATATTCAGCGGGGGCCAGTGTGATGGCCCAGAAGGTAAAGGCATTTGCTGCCAAGTCTGAGGAACTAAGTCTGATCCCTAGGATCCACATGGTGAGAGAAGAATCAGTTCCCAAGAGTTGTCCGCTGGCCTCCACATACAACTGAGGATGCACACACACCCACAAGTAAGTATGTATAAATTCTAACAATAGTCAACATCCTAAGTCATCAGGAATATATAAATTAAACCACTTTGAGGGGCTGGAAATATGGCTCAGGGAGTAAGAGCACTTGCCCTTGCAGATCAGTTCACGGCACCCACATGGTCACTCTTAATCCTTTGTAACTCTAGGTCTGTCCTCTTCTGATCTCCATGGATATACGCCACCACATACATGCAGGCAAGTGCTCATACAAATAAAAAAATAAAATTTTAATTAAAAAACACTTTGATGTGGCTGGAGAGATGGCTCAGTGGTTAAGAGCACTGACTGCTCTTCCAGAGATCCTGAGTTCAATTCCCAGCAACCACATAGTGGCTTACAACCATCTGTAATGAGATCTGGTGCCCTCTTCTGGTGTGTCTGAAGACAGACACAGTGTACTCATGTATATAAAACAAATAAATATATCTTAAAAAAATACTTTGATATTTCATCTCAGCACAATCAGAATAGCTATCACAAACAAAACAAATAACAAATACTAGAGAGGATGTGAGGAAATATGAATTTATAATTATGATGGTGGCAGTATAGGCCTGCTCAGCTATTATGAAATCAGTATAGATATTTCTAAAGAAAAATTTTAAATAGAGCTATAAATGACCCATTTGTGCTGGTTAATTTTATGACAACTATGACAAAAACTAAAGTCATCTTGGAACAAGAAACATCAATTTAAAAAATGTCCCTGCCAGGCGTAGTGGCTCACGCCTTTAATCCCAGCACTCGGGAGGCAGAGGCAGGCGGATTTCTGAGTTCAAGGCTAGCCTGGTCTACAAAGTGAGTTCCAGGACAGCCAGGGCCAGAAAACCCTATCTTGAAAAACCAAAAAAAAAAAAAAAACAACAATAACAAAAGAAAACAAAACCGTAAGCTAGGGAGAAAAGCTCAGCAGTTAAGAGCACTTACTGCTCTTGTAGGAGACCTGGATTTAACTGATAGCTCACCACAGCCTGTAACTCCCATTTCCAGGGCTCAATGACTTCTTCTGACTTCCAAGGTCTCCTACACTCGCTTGCTGCACAAACATACACTTAGGCAAACATATACACATATAAATATAAATGAATAAATAATTTTAAAAAGAAAGAAAGACACATATGGCCTTAATTCCAGCACTTGGGAGGCAGAGGCAAATCGAGTTTACACAGAGTTCCAGGACAGCCAGGGCAACATTTCAAAACAAACAAACAAATAAAACAAAAAAACAAAAGGAAACTGTCCCCACCAGAGTGGCCTGTAAGCAAGCTTGTGGTACATTTTCCCCAATTAATTAATGTATTTATTCATTTTATATCCTGATTACAACCCCCTCCCTTCCTGTCAGTCCTCCCTCCCCTTCTCCCCTGAGAATGGAAAGGCCCCCAGGTACCAACCTACCCTGGCATTTCAAGTCACTGCAGGACTAGGCACATTCTCTCCCACTGAGGCCAGACAAGGGAGCCCAGTTAGGGGAAAAGGATCCACAGGCAGGCAACAGAGTCAGGGGACCCACATAAAAAACAAGCTGCACATCTGCTATTATGTGCGGGGTAGGGGTGAGGGCTAGGTCTAGCCAAGGGTCCAGGTTAGTTGACTCTATTGGTCTTCTTCTTCTTCTTTTTTTTTTTTTTTT
>NC_034599.1:51839548-51841556 GCF_900095145.1 Mus pahari | reverse complement strand
AGGCCAGCCTGGTCTACAAAGTGAGTTCCAGGACAGCCAGGGCTATACAGAGAAACCCTGTCTCAAAAAAAAAAAAAAAAAAAAAAAAAAAAAAGGCACACAACAGCCAAGTTGGCACACCTTTAATCCCAGCACTTGAGAGACAGATCTTTGTGAATTCCAGTCCACGCAGGGCTAACTAATATGAGACCCTGGATCTATAAAGCATTATTATTTTAAGTGAGGTAATGAAAACGCGTAGCAAGATAATAATTGAATGTTTTCTCTCATGGGCGGATCCTAACTTTTAATGTTTTTGTGTAAGTAGATAAAAGGGTATAAGAATGGAGATAGGTAATTGAACTAGATATGAGATCACAGATGTACTGAAAAGGGTGTTTGGGATGGGGGCTACAAAGATGGCTAGCAGTCAAGACACTGGATGCATGTGGAACATAGAGGTGAACACCTTTAATTCCAGCACTTGGGAGGCAGAGGTAGGTGGATTTCTGTAAATTCAAGGACAGTCCAGTCTAATAGTGACTTCTAAAACAAGCAGACCCTGTCTCAAAACAAACAAACAACAAAACCCCCAAACAAACAAACAAACAAACATTGGCAGGACCTGAGTTCAGTTCCCAGTACCCATATCAAAACTCAGAAAACCATTTGAAACTCCAGTTCCAAGGACCTGATGCCCTCTTCTGGCCTCTGATGGCACCAGGCATGTACATGTGGCACATATATACATACAGGCAAAACACTCATACATAGGAAATAGGATATAAAAATAAAAGGGGAGGGCTGGAGAGATGGCTCAGAGGTTAAGAGTACTAAATGCTCTTTCAGAAGTCCTGAGTTCAGGACCACATGGTGGCTCACAACCATCTGTAATGGGTTCCGATGCCCTCTCATGGTGTGTTTGAGAGCTACAGTGTACTCATACAAATAAAACATATCTTTAAAAAAAGGGGGTGAGGGGGGAGAAAATAAAAAGAACACATGTGACAGGAGAGCAGAAAAAAGGCTGGGAGAAAGACACAACAGGGAGAAACAAACAAACAAACAAACAAACATATAAATGATAAAAAGGCGTAAGCCAGGTACAGAAGCACATTCACATAACCACAGCACCCAGAAGGACCACTGCACTGAAGGCCAGGCTGGTTTATATAATGAGCTCCAAGTCAGTCAGGAATACATTAGAGAGACCCTGTTCTCCAACAACAACAACAAAAATGTGGTGATTCACACCTATAATCTCATGACCTCACTCCACAGGGTGAGAAAGGAGGATAACAAGTTAAAGGCCTGGATGGGCTACAGAGGAAGCTCACAATCAGCCTGCTAACCTGGCAAGACCTTAATTATCTCAGGAAGAAAAAGAAAACAGGTTTAAACCAGGCTCACCGATACCCAAAATCCGAATTCTAGATATGTGTGGGTCTATTGAGACCCTGTCTCAAAAAAACCAAACAGCCTGGAGAAATGGCTCAGGGGCTAGGAGCGCTTGCCACTCCTACTGAGGAACTAGGTTCAATCCCCAGCACTAACACAGTGGCCCACGACAAGTCTGATCCTCTCTCCTGGCCTCTGTGAGCACCAGACAAGCACATGGTACACATACATATAGCAAGGCACATAATAAAGTAAATCATTTTTTAAAGGGGGTAGCTGGAATTGTAACTCAATAGAAGAGTGTTTCCATTGCATGTGTGATGTCCCTAGGTCCAATTCCCAGTTCTGCAATCCAGTCCATCAATGTAGCTAAGCAGCTGGCTTTGTAGCTCAGTGACAGTGCTTCGTTTTGATTGATTTGGGGATGGAGTGAAGTTAGTAAACATGGACTCACCATCTTAACCATTCAAATACACAGCTCTGCCGTGGGAAGTATCTTTACATTCTTATCAACTGTTTCCATCTTGCAAGACAAGGAAGGACAGGCTAGGACAGGGTGGAAGGGTACTGGAGAGATGGTCCAGTCATTAGATTAAGAGTACTGGTTGTGGGCTGGTGAGATGGCTCAGTG
>NC_034599.1:51821286-51839433 GCF_900095145.1 Mus pahari | reverse complement strand
CTTCCGAAGGTCCGGAGTTCAAATCCCAGCAACCACATGGTGGCTCATAACCATCAGTAACAAGATCTGACGCCCTCTTCTGTTATAATAAATAAATAAATAAATCTTTAAAAAAAAAAAAAAAAAAAAAAAGAGTACTGGTTGCTCTTCCAGAGGACCTGGGTTCCACATGGTGATTCACGACCACCTGTAAACCAATTCCAGGGAACTGGAAACTTCTTCTGACTTTCTTCCCAGCACAGCACTCATGTGGTATGCATACATGTAGGCAAAACATACATACACATATGCATACATGATGAAGGAAAATAAACAAATAGAAGAATAAAGGATGGTGTTATACCTCAGTTGGTAAAGTACTTTCCAAGTATGCACCATATTTGCACCAAGCCTTGGGTCTGAAACCCAAAAAGAAGAAAACTGCATTCCTATATCCTAAGACTTTAAAAATACTTTTTTTTTTTTTCTGTTTTGTTTTGTTTTTTCGGGACAGGTTTTCTGTGTAACATCCCTAGCTGTCCTGGAACTCTCCTTGTAGACCTTGTAGGCCTCGTAGACCAGGCTGGCCTCGAACTCGTAGAGATCTGCCTGCCTTCTGAGTGCTGAGATTAAAGGCGTGCACCACCACGCCCGGCTAAGAATACATTCTAAGGAAATTTGTTTAAAAAGACTATTTATCAGTGTGAATTTAAGGTGTGCATCGGAGTGTTTGTAATATAACTGGGAGAATTCAGTGGATAATTACTGAGCTTCCCCCTCAAGGCATCCTGAATAGTATGCCATTGAAAAGGACCCTAACGGTATCCTACGTGGCATATACCTGCAATGGCAGCAAGACAGGAGGCCGAGGAAAGAAGTGAACTAACTCCTAAGTGTCCGGCCCACCCAAGCTTCTTCTCCAGCCCTACAGATGCTCCCACGCGTCCGTGAACTCTGCCGCCCTCCCCGCCACTGTCTTTCTAGCAATGGAGTCGTCTTTCAGTTACAGAATTCTCCCTGCCACATATTAATGTTCCTCATGAGTTTGGGCCGGACTGCCTGGAATACAACGACAAAAATATGGCCAAGTCCGAGATCCCCAAGACTGGCCCGCCTCCCCAGGTAACGGCTGCGAAGCCGGAGTCCTGGGTCCATCAGAAGAAGTTAGAGCTTGCGGCTGAGAGAGAACGCCGAAGTAGACAGGGCCAGACTTACCGCACCACGGCACCACTCGCGCACGCCGCCAGTGCCTACGCCGAATGACCAATTAGGTGCCTTAGCGGAGCTAGGCACGCCCCCTCAAGCTTGCACGAGAACTTCCGCCTCCGCCTACCTTGGTGCATCGCGGGAGTTGAGTCGCCGTAGGCCATTACTTCCGCCCTGAGCTGCGCGGCTCTTCTCGCCAGGGAGGGGCTTCCAGATTTGGTTTAGGATTTGTTCGGGATTCTAGCGAGATTGTCCGCGGTACGGAGGCTTCAGTACTGATTGCAAACAGTACTGATTGCAAACTTGCCCCGGATCCTTTCACTGACAAAACCGTGACTTCATGGCCGCCACCTCCCCGGGTCTGCCGCCACCTCCCCGGGTCTGCCCAAACTCGAGAGTTGCACTGACAGCCCTTTTGTCTTGCTTGTGCGATTTTCTGAATGACTTTCAAGTTTCGAACTAATAAACGTTCCTTCCCTATTCTCCTTTCTTTTTTTTTTTAAGAGGATTTATTTCTTTATTATATGTAAGTACACTGTAGCTGTCTTCAGACACCTCAGAAGAAGGCATCAGATCTCAATTATGGATGGTGGTGAGCCACCATGTGGTTGCTGGGATTTGAACTCAGGACCTCTGGAAGAGCAGCCAGTGCTCTTAACCGCTGACCATCTCCCCAGCCCTCTATTCTCCTTTCTAACACGATGCGGAAAGGGACCTGGCTCGATTCCTGATAGGTAGCGTTCAGCATTTGAATGCGGCACTTAGTCCGGTGTGAAAGTGGCTAAATGAGTGGACCAAGCCGCCAACCCTAAGCAAGCCCATACATCGTGTCTGCAGGGTAAGACTGCTAGGATGTAAAATGAAAACAGGACTTGCTGCTTAATGCATATAATGTGAGCCAGATGCGTTGCTTCTAACACCCCAATGAACCAAGGTTTGGCTAGGGATATTGCTCAGCAATGTGTTTGTATAGCACGCGCTAAACTTGCAGTGGCACCACCCTGTAATCGAACATCAGGGGGTGAAAGCAGGACTGGCTGGTAGTGCTAGCGCATGCCTTTTATACCAGCATTTAAGAGGCAGAGAAAGGCAGATCTCTAAGTTAAAGGACAGCCTGGTCTGCAGAGTTCCCGGAAAGCTAGGAGCCCTGTGGGTGGGGTGGGGGAGTAATTTGGCCAGGGTTGTCAGGAATCATAATGGGACAAACTAATAACTAGCAGTTGATCATCCTGAAGTGGCCTGCTTCGGATTATTACATAATCTGTGACAGGTGAGCCCTTATTAAGCAAGGCTGTAAGGGACTCATTTTAGGAAAGATTCCTGCTATTAATATGCTTCTCCTGTTATTATTAAACATATATAACAATCACTAAGTAGTAGCACACCCCTTTGGAGCAGATCTCTGCAGGTCCACGAAGTTGTACTATCTTGTAGTGATGCTATATAGACAAATAGATGACTTAAGTCTTAATGATGATCCTGTAAGAATTCCTAAAATTATTATCTGTGACTATTAAACTCTTTTATAATAGGACTGCTATTAGGACCTTTTCTGATAGTCAAAACTGTAATGAGAACTCTGCCAGTCTCCCTAGTGTTACCAGTTAATTGCTCTTAGATGGTAACCAGACTTTCTCCTACATTCCAAAAAGTTGTAAAACAATTAACCAGAGGTTATAAAAAGGGAATTAACGATTTATTATAGGTGCTAGGACAGAAGATAAAATATTGACTGGGTTTATCTATACAAAACTTCACTTATAACTTAGTTGTGGTTTTAAACCTTCGGTGAACCTGTGGAGCTGAGACAAGTGATAGATGTTTAGCTAGATTATTACTCCTAATGGATATGCATGTAAACAATCTGTTGTCAACTTCTATTTCAATTTATGATTTGATTTTCTATGTGAACTTTTGGTTACTTTTTTAACATATGAGCATATATTCTGAAAGATGTTTAAGGTCTAAGGACAAAGAGTCAGGACTGAGGGACTGAGGTGAGAGGAACAGAGGTGAGAAGAACTGAGCTGAGAGAGGAACTGAGCTGAGGAGAAGTTTTTAGACAGAAGACTTTTTAGATTAGAGGGAGAATGCAGAGTGGAATGATTTAGAAATTATAGGTAATATAAAATACTAAGAGAGCAATGTGCAGAATGCAGTGGGAAAGAGGAAAAAAGAAGATGTCACAGAGAGCAGGCAGGCTTCTCCTTACCATGGACAGAACAGGTCCCATGGTAAGGACAAGGCGGGTTTAGGCTTATTAAAAGAAACAAAGCTTTTTCCCTACAAACATGGGTTTAATTCATTTAGCATTAAAAGGGTAGAAGCTCAAAAGAATAAAAATAAAAATAAAAAAGTCGGGCGTGGTGGCACATGCCTTTAATCCCAGCACTCGGGAGGCAGAGGCAGGCAGATTTCTGAGTTCAGGCCAGCCTGGTCTACAGAGTGAGTTCCAGGACAGCCAGGGCTATACAGAGAAACCCTGTCTCGAAAAAAACAAACAAACAAAACAAACAAACAAACAAACAAAAAAGGGTAGAAGCCTTTTCTTTCTCTGTGTAATAACGATTGGAGCGCATTTTTTATCCAGAATGAGTGAGTTCTTTCTGCACCAATGCTTGGTCTTTTGCTCCATGTGCATATGTAAGTATGGATGTGTGTGTCAGTATGTAATTGTGAGAATGTATGTAAACTTACAGCACCAAGGTGCCACTCACCCATACTGCCAGTACCTATGGGAACTGACCAATTTTCTGAATGACTGAGTTCTCAACCATCTATAATGGGATCTGGTGCCCTCTTCTGGCATGCAAGTGTACATGCAGATAGAGCATCTGCATATATATATCCTTTAAAAAAAAACAAACTTAACAAAGAACAATTCTAACTAGCTGAAAGTGCTTGGACCCACCCAGCTTTACCACAGGTTCTAGCTCTGTAGCTTATGCTGACCTCAAACTCTGAGCAGCCTTCCTGCCTCCACATCCCAATAGCTGGGATTACAAGTGGATGCTACTACACCTAGCTTCAGCTTTGACATTTATAAGATTGGGGAAATCTATAATATGTAGCCTAGAGCCTATCATAAGAGTTACATCCCTTTCCTATTCCATACTTTGCATTTCAAGTGAGCCTGACCGACCCTGTCTTATACTGGGGGGTAAGGGAGCAAGTTAGACTAACGGTTAAAATCACCTGCCAGCTTGAGATGACCCAAGTGACCCCAACCCTAAACTACGTCAATGATTCCCATCTGGCAAGTTATCAAGGTCATGTGGACAGAATTCACATCTGTAACTTGAATCTACTGTTGAAGACTGGTTCCCCTGTTGAAGCCTCCTCCCTACCTTAAAATCGCCCCTGGCTTTGCTGTAACCCTTTTGTTTCATGCCTACAAGCATTTCATGTTGCTAAGGAAGTCAGCAGCTTGACTACAGACACAGAAAAATAGTCTGGCTCAGAGCAAGGCCAACCATATATTTTGAGGTTTATTATTATTATTGTTCTTGGAAATTCCCCAACTGTAGCCTCCACTAGAGTCAAGCAAGGTAGAGGACAGCTTGAACTGTTTTCTAAACTATTAAAAACACTGGAGGGCAGACCACCCTACAACCTTCCCCACACATGTGTATGTGCTCACTATAGTTTCTTTTCTCTATATAAACTGACCCTGGAAAATATTCATGGTCATGGCATTCAGAACCTGAGTCTGAGCCAAGTCCCAGATACATCAGTCCTGGGGGGAGAGGTATTCAGTAAATCAGCCCTTTTTAACCGAGATTGGTGTCTGAATGGTTTGTGTGGCGATTCCCAGGCCTTAACATCCTCTACCTTGATCTCTGGGGTAGACCCAGAATTCCTACTTTGAAAAATCCCCACTCAGGAACCTAAACCTTAGGATTTAGAGTTGGAACAGTGGTTCGTAATCAAAGGAGGGAAATACCAGCTGAGCATTTTGGCACATGTCTTTACTCCCAGCCCTTGGGAGGCAAAGGCAAGCAATCTCTATGAGTTTAAGGGAAGCCTGGTAAGGTCCAGGACAATTAGAACTACATAGTGGGACCATGTCTCAAAAAAGCAATAAAGAAAAGAAAATACCACCAGGCCAGAGTGAATGAATGCTGAAACAGAGCATTCAGAACCCAACTGTCAGAACCCAAGATGGGACAGACATCTGAATTCTCAAGGCAAAGCCACAACCAAGCAGAGAGGGGCAGATACAAGTCCTGGAAGGTGAAGGGACAGATATATCTCTGGCCATTGGCAATTGGAATTTCTCCAGGAATACACGCTGGGAGAAGGAAAAAGCTGAAGCCTCATGCCAGCCACAGGAAGAAACTGTCTCCTGGATAACTGTCCCAATTAGAGGTCACCTTACCCAAGAGTCCTTTGGCTTAATTTTCACCTTTTATTTAAGCTTGAACTTCATGTCAAGACCCTGAAGATGGATATGAAGGCAGTTTACTGGACACTCCTGCCTCGGTCTCCTGAATAACTGGACTATGAGTCTATAACATCTTTTATTGGTGTGTTCAATGGAATTCACCTGGCTTTGTCTTCCTTTTCTAGGGAGGGTAAAGGGTAAGGATAGAGTTTTGAAAGTCTCGTGCAATGTAGGCTGGCCAGGAACGCCACAAGTAGTGGATGACCTTTGATACTTCATTTCTGGAGCTCTGAGATTGTTGTATACAGCACATCCCATTTTTCTTCCTCCTTTCCAATAGTCAGCTGACTTCAGGTTAAATGTATTCAGTCATCAAGAAAGGCCAGTTAATATTGAATTTATAATTCTATTCTCATTGTATACATTTTTTGTTTCAGGGATACTGGGGACTAAACCCTAAGACTCTCACATTCTAACCAAGTGCTTTTCACTGGCTGAGCCATTCTATTCTTTTTGTTTGTTCGTTTTTTGGGTTTTTTGTTTGTTTGTTTTTCGAGACAGGGTTTCTCTGTGTCACCCTGGCTGTCCTGGAACTCACTTTGTAGGCCAGGCTGACCTCGAACTCAGAAATCTGCCTGCCTCTGCCTCCCGAGTGCTGGGATTAAAGGTGTGCGCCACCACGCCCGGCCGAGCCATTCTATTCTTAATCTAAGGGAAGCCTTGGCCCTTTATAACCAGTCTTTTGGGGTCTCATGAAGTCACCCAGGCTAGCACAGATTTACACTCAACTCTAGGAAGGTTTAACCTTCTAATTCCCAGCTTTTTCCAAGCTAATTTTCCATGTAGCTTGGATTACAGATCTACATCACAAGACCTAATTTCTAGTTACTGTTGTTGTTTATAAAGATTTATTTTTAGTTTGTGTGCATGTTTTGCCTACATATATGTATATGCACCACAAGCATGCCTGCTATCCAAGGAAGCCGGAGGAGAGCATTGAATCTTAGGGCTGAGGTTACGTGGGGCTGTGAGCTGCCTGATGTATGATCTGGGAATCAAATCAAGGGCCTCTGCCAGAGCAGCAAGTGCTCTTAACCTATAAGCCATCTCCCCAGTGTAGCTAGACTTCGGCTATTTTGTAGGTTCTTTCTTCCACCCTTCTCTACCCTTTCCCCACCCTTTCAAACTCCTAACACTAGATAGAAAAAAAGGGTAGAGAGGAAAGGGGGCAACGTTATCGTTTGATTACTTCCTGCAGATTAGAGGCCTCGGACTCCTTCAGGTAAGTTTGATCTTCACCATCAAAATATATTTCTTCTTTCTTCTTTGCAAATGACTACTTAAAAGCCAACAACCCACTAACCTATCGGGTTTCTAGCACCCACAATTCCAAATATCACGGAATCGAAGAAACTATCAGCAGCTGGCAGAATCACACCCCAACCAGAGCATGAGGCAAACCATATTCAGCTGCTGTGGACAGTAAGAAGAAACCTCATATCCCATACCTGGTATTAAAATGAAAACATATTCTTATATTTCTTTTTCTTTCTTTCTTTTTTTTTTTTTTTGTATAGCCCTGGCTGTCCTGGAACTCCCTTTGTAGACCAGGCTGGCCTCAAACTCAGAAATCCACCTGCCTCTGCCTCCCAAGTGCTGGGATTAAAGGTGTGTGCCACCATGCCCGGCTATTCTTATATTTCTGTGTGTGTGTTTTTAAAGAAACCAAACTGCCAACATTGTCACTACACCTCAGCCCCCTTCAAGTCCCCTTTTAACCTTTTATTTTGAGATACACTCTCACTAAGTTATACTCAGGCTAACTAACCATGAACCCACACAGTAGTCCAGACAGGTCTTAAACCTGAGAGCCTCCTGCCTCAGCATCTTGAATAGCCTGGAATACAAGTCTGTACTACCAAGCTCATCGAAATTAAGTTAATCAAAATTAAAAACTTTTGAACTGAAAAGATGGTTTAGTGATTGTCTTAGTTAGGATTACTATTGTAATGAAATACCATGAAGAAAGAAAGTTGGAGAAAAAAGGGTTTTATTTGGCTTACACTTGGACATCACTGTTCGTCATGGAAGGAAGTCAGGACCAGAACTCAAACAGAACATGAACCTGAAGGCAGGAGCTAACACAGAGGTCATGGAGGAGTGTTCCTTACAGCTTGTTCCTCGTGGCTTGCTCAGCTTGCTGTTTCTATAAAAATCCAGAACCACCAGCACAGGAGTGGCCCCATGCACTATGTGCTGCCCCCTCCCACATCAGTCAGTAGTTAAGAAAAGGTCCTAACCAGGCTTGCCTACAGCCCAATCTCATGGAAGCATTTTCTTTTCTTTCTTTCTTTTTTTTTTTAAAGATTTATTTATTTATTATATGTAAGTACACTGTAGCTGTCTTCAGACACTGCAGAAGAGGGCGTCTTACAGATGGTTATGAGCCGCCATGTGGTTGCTGGGATTTGAACTCCTGACCCTTGGAAGAGCAGTTGGGTGCTCTTACCCACTGAGCCATCTCACCAACCCGGAAGCATTTTCTTAATTGAGGTTCCCTCCTCCGCAGTAACTCTCGCTTGTGTCAAATTGACATAAAAACTATAGATAAAACTATAGCCTGCACAGCAGGAAGGGCGTAGCTAGTCTTTTAGAGGACCTGAGTTCAATTCCCAGCACCCATGTTAGGAAAATACGAAATTCGCTGTACCTCCAGCAAGTTCCAGGGCATCCAATACGTCTGGCCTCTGCAGCCACCTGCATTCACGATAAGCACATAATTCACATAGACACACAATCAATAACAGTAAATCCATTTTTTGGAAACAGGTTTTCTCTGTAGCCCTGTTGTCGTGGGACTTGTTCGGTAGATCACACTGGCCTGGAACTCAAGAGATTAGCCTCCTTCTGCTTCCCAAATGCTGGGATTAAAGGTGTGTTCTACCACCGGCCAGCAGTAAATCTAAATAGAACAAAACAGAAAACCTTTTGAGCTGAATGTGGTAATAAACACTTGAGGTCCCTGCTACTCAGGAAGCTGGAGGCAGAAGGATCACTGCTTGGATTCAAGAACTGTAAACCAGCCTGGACAACATAAAGACCCTGCTGCCAAAATTAAGATGGGTGTGGTAGCACCTGCCTTTAATCTCAGCATTTAGGAGACAGGGGCTGGTGGGTCTCTTGAGTTCAAGACCAGGATGGTCACAAAGTGAGCTCCAGGATAGCCAGGGCTACATTGAGACCTTGTCTCATCTCCTACCTTTCAACCCCACCCCTCCTCCCACAAAACAAAACAAAACAAAACAAAACAAAACAAAACAAAACAAAACAAAAACCAAAAAACACAAACAATGAGCTAGGCATGGTGATGCACACTTTAATCCCAGTACCCAAGAGACTTGCAGGAACTCTCTGAATCCAAGACCGGTTAGTATACACAGTGAGGTCCAGGTCAGCTACAGCTAAATGGTAAGATGCTACAAATAATTTAAAAAGTAAAAGGAGTCAGGCAGTGATGGTACATGCCTTTATCTCAGCACTCTGGGGCAGAGGCAGGCAGATCTCTGAGTTTGAGGCCAGCATGATCTACAGTGCAAGCTCCAGGACAGCCAAAGCTACACAGAAAAACTCCATCTCGAAAAACCAAGAGTAAATGAACTAGGCTATAGCTTAGTGATAAGTGTTTGTGTAGCCTGCATGGAGAAAAGAAAGGATTGGCTGTTGCTGCCAGGAGAAGCAATAAACACTCTGAGCCAAGTTGCCATAGCTACTTTTTAAAGAGATTTATTCTCATTTTGTGTATATGAGTGCTTGCCTGAGTATATGTATGTATATCACCTGCATGACTGGTGCTCAGAGGTCAAAAGCAGGCACTAGATCCTGGGAACTGGAGTTATACATTGTTGTACATACCATGTGGACAGTGGACATCAAACCTAGGTTCTCTGCAAGGGAAGCAAGTGCTCTGAACTGCGGAGATCTCTCTCAAGCCCTGTGCCATAGTTGTGTAGCAGGGCTCCAGACCTTAGTAGGCCTGCAGACCTCACACAACCAATTCCATGATGGAAGTGCCATTCAGGCTGTAAAACAATGAAAACAAACACCTAATCCATCAAAGTCCATAGCTCTGGAAACGTCTCTAAATGTACTACTTTTGGGCTTCTGTAATTCCACTTCTGGCAAACTGATCTTGTTTTGTCCCGTATTCTCTCGGTGTATGGGTATCTTGCCTGCATATGTCTACATACATATGCATGGCTGGAGAAGGATATTGGATCCCTTGGAACTAGAGTTTCTGGCAGAACAGCTAGTGTTCTTTACTGCTTAGTCATCTCTTCAGTCTTTTGTTTCTTGAGACACTCTGGCTGTGCAGCCTTGGCTGAGCCCACACTTGCAGTGTTTCTGCTTAGTGCGTAATACTCTGTCTAACTTCTTCTATAGCATCCTGCCGAGACCAATCACTGCCTAGTGTTGCTACTGACTTGGAAGCTGAGACTCCAACATACCTTTTAAGGACTGGCTGTGCATTAGCACTCTTAAAAGGGATTATCTTAATCCATTTATCACATAATCAAATACTGACTTATCTTCCATCCTCACCTGAAAAGTGTGGAGTAACTGGTCCACCCATTTAAATGGGCTTGTTGGGAGGGTTAAATAGGCTAATATATATTACCCATGTAAACCTGTGTCTAATATTTGGAGTCATTTCATGTTACCTTCCCTAGTTTTACTTTTTTTTTTTAATTTTTGTTTGTATGAATGTACCATGCATGGGGAAGAGTCGGCTCTCTCCTTCGACCATGTGGGTTCCAAAACTAAATTCACACTGTCAGCCTGAGCAGCAAGGGCCTCTTGCCATTGAGCTATCTTGCCTGGCTCACTAGCAAGGAAGAGAAGCATGTAAAATCTGAGCCTCATCAGTGCACACTATGCTAGCAGTGGAGAGACTGAGACAGGAGGATCACTTCTAGTTCCAGACCAAACCTGTCTCAAAAAAAGGAGAAGAACCCACACACAAATACCTTAATCTGCTGGACTCTGAATTCTATTTTGTCTGGGATAAAACTTGCACTATTTACCAGTTCTATTGCTTTATGGTTTTCTTTTTGATGCTTTTTTTTTTTTTTTTGAGACAGGGATTTTCTGTATAGCCCTGGCTGTCCTGGAACTCACTTGGTAGACCAGGCTGGCCTCGAACTCAGAAATACACCTGCCTCTGCCTCCTGAGTGCTGGGATTAAAGGCGTGCGCCACCACGCCCAGCTTTTTTTTTTTTTTTTTTTTTTTTTAATTCCTAAGATAGTTTCTCTACAAAGCCCTGGTTGTCCTCATGTAGACCAGGTTGGCCTTGAACTGAAAGATCTGCCTGCCTTAATTTCCCAACTGCTGGGATTAAAGGCTGTGCCAGCACTACCTCGCCCTTTTGCTTGTTTTTTTTGGGGGGGGTGGAGTGGGGGGGCGGTGTTCTTAACTCTGAAGCCAAGACCTTGAAGAACATCTGTTTTTAGGAACCTCCTGGGTCCCTTCTAACCACTAGCTGGACAAACTACAGGGCGATCATTTCCTTAGGCAAGCAAACACTCCAGGACTTTAATATGGTATTTCCTGGGGCTGGAATATCAACAGGAAGTCTTGTGGATAAAAGCTCTGCCAAAACATTCATTCCGAGAAAAGGACTGGTTAAGTGACAAATCTGCCCAGCTTGTACAACATCCTGCAACCTCCCCGTGAGGCTCCAAAGCCTTCTGCCTACAACCCTTTCCCTACTCTTAGGCTCTTCAGGTAGCAAGATGAATAGATATGGCTAGATAGGACCCTAGGTAAGAAGAACGACCAGACAAAAATGTGCACTTAAACAACAGTGGGTGGGGCATTTATTGGCATTAGGAAAGGACTTCTTTAAACGATATAAATAAACTGAACTCAAACTCTCTATCCAGACAGTCCTATTTCAAGATGATAAAGCAAAGGGGGGAAGAGGTAACATTCCTGCTTCTACACCACAAAGTTTAAGCCACAAGAAGCTAGCAATCCCCAGTGCGGTACAAAACTGCTTCCCACCGTCTCTCAAGACATAGTCACTTGTCAGTCCAAATTCTAAAAAAATTTCCCAGAACACGGGGGCGATTCTCCCCATCCCCGGTTCAGTGACCTGTTGCTGAGAAGCCAGGACAAGAAGACTCGCTAGGCATCTAGATCAAAGTCATCGCGCTCCTCATTGTACTCCAACACATGCCGCTTGATCTTGGATGAATCCACCCAGGTGACAAAGTCCTCCATGCTGCGAGTGACGAGAAAGGCGGGATCAGTGACCACGTCTGGGCCCACGCGGACATGACCCTGCTCCACAAAAGCCACAGCAGCCTGGAGATGCTGCGCCATGCGTAGCTTGAGGAGCAAAGTAGGCAAGCGGCGGCGGCAGAAGGACGAGGCTGACACCGAGTCGCAGAGCTCCAGTGAGCCGCGCGTGGGCACCAGGCCCAGAGCGTACAGCTTGTCCAACAGCGCCGCCGAGGCGCGCACGCGAAATGGGTCGCGCTCGGGCAGGTCGCGCAGGCGTCGCGCCAGCTCGCGCACCGCACGGCTCAGCTGGTTGTAGCGCGTGTACTCCTCGCGCCGCTGGAGCCGGTACCGCCGCAGCACACGCAGTTCGTGGAGGTTGTGGTCGGTGACTTCCCAGTTTAGGAAGTCCACCTGTTTCAGCAGCTTCTGCTCGTGGAACTTGAGCTTCCGCACCATGATGGAGAATGCCGGAGAAAGAGAACACGTTGAGAACCTAGCGTAATTTCCGCCTCGACGTAGAAAGACCCCGCCTCCAGACCCCTGGACCAATCAAAAGATTGGTTAAAGACACGCCCCTGGTTTTTCATTCGTTCAACTCTGGTACTTCCTGTTTTGAAAGGGGAGCGGGGAGAAAGAATTGCGGAAGGAGAGGCGTGTCCAGCGAAGACACTTTTCCTTGCAGTCCAGTGCGCATTCTGTAGTCTAGTGTTGTATTTTGTTTTTAAAGATTGATTCATTGACGTATTTTATGTATATGATTGTTCTGTCTTCATACACACCAGAAGAGAGCTTCAGATCCCGTGTGGTTCCTGGAAATTGAACTCAGGACCTTTCGAAGAGGAGTCAAGTGCTCTTAACCACTGAGCCATCTTGGCAGCACCAAGTCTAATCCCAGATTTCTGTCTTTGGTGACTGAAGAGAGTCTGCTCCGTCAATAGCTGCAGATGTCAGTTTCCTGAGAAAGGGGTTACTGCCTTTAAAAGAATTGTCTCATAGTTTTGGTTGTGAGCCTATCCTTTAATGGCTGAACTATCTCTCCAACTCTGGAAAGATGGCTTAGCAGTTAACAGCACCGGCTGCTCTTCCAGAGGTCATGAATTCAATTCTCATCGCCCACATGGTGGCTCACAACCATCTATAATAAGATCTGATGCTCTCTTCTGACATGCACGTGTACATGCAGCTAGAGCACTGGTATACATAAAATAAATCTTTTTAAAGCATACACAACGTCAGAAGAGTGGAATGCTAATAAGTAAAAAAAAAAAAAAAAAAAGAGGATTATCTCTGCCAAAAATGTGATTAGAACTCTGCAAATGTCTCAGTTCCAGTGGTCCCCAGAGTTGACAAATTGTCCCATCTTGGCCAGCATCAGGTCTGTCACTGGACTGGCAGAGGGATTCTCCTGGCCAACTAGTACTGAACAGTACCAAACAAATAATCAGGGTTGGAAGCAGCCCTGCCTTTTACTTTTTTGACACAGTTTCCTTAGGTAGCCAAGGCCAATCATGAATTCGCCACAATATAACCAGATTCAATCCAAAACTATGAGATTATGAGTGAGCATAAGCCACCATGGTTGTCTTATTTTTTGAGACAGAATGTCTCTGGCACTAGCTTTCCAGGCTGTCCTTAAACTCAAAGAGATCCATTTACCTCTGCCTCCCAAATGCTGGGGTTAAAGTGTTACTCAGGTTCGTCTGGAGATTGTGTGTTTGCAATCCTCAGTGACTAGTGGTACCCACTGATGATGAGAAAATAAGAGTGTAAGTACAAGTCCTAACCCCTTCATCTGTAAGAGGTAAACAGCCTGGCGAACAACTCCTGTCTGAAATCACAGAAGCAGAACCAAGGCCTGAAGAATTTCTACTGAGCCCCTACCTGTTGGGGTAACCTCCTGCCACACAACCATATCAGTTATGAAGGCGTGTTCCTGTAAGTGAGGCTGGCAGGATATGTGGAATGGTCATTTCTTCAGCCCACAACGCATGCTTTCTATGTGTAAATATGTGTCCCTTCCTCATCTACCCCAAAAGATGATTTGCTGAGATTATCATGTTGAAAAGCAAGCTATGAATTGCTGGAGCATGTGAAGGGGTTGGTCCTGCAGATCCAAAACTGCAGTATCTCCATGACACATGGTGTGGTGGTTTGAATATGCTTGGCCCAGGGAGTGGCACTATTAGGAGGTGTGGCCTTGTTGGAGGAAGTGTGTCTCTGTGGGGGGTGGGCTTTGAGAGATCCTCCTCCTAGCTGCTTGGAAGCCAGTCCCCGCTTATTTGCCTTCTGAACAAGATGTAGAACTCTCAGCTCCTCTTTCCCCATGCCTGCCTAGATGCTGTTTATGCTTCTATGATGATGATGGACCGAACCTCAGAACCAGTAAGCCAGCTCAAATTAAATGTTGTCCTTTATAAGCGATGCCATGGTCATGGTATCTGTTCACAGCAGTAAAGCTAAGACACATGGCAACAACAGTATGTCTGAGAGGAGTCAGTCCCAGTATTGATGGTGTAGCCGATGCCAGAGGCGTCCTACCAGACCAATGAATATTTACAATGAACATAAGCAAATAAAAAATGTGGAAAACAGGTACACTGTGTGATGCACCGTGACACACTGAAGCTTCCTTGGTGAGATTTGTTTTGTTTGTTTGGTTTGGTTTTTTGTTTCCTTTTGGGGAAGGTTGCAAGGGCAAAGGGTAAATAAACACAAAAGGTACAGGGAGATGAGTGGTTTATGATGTGAAATTCACAAAGAACCAGTAAATAAGCTTTCTAAAAACCAGAAGAGTTCTGCTTTATGTTTCTGTTATCTTCTTCTTTTGTTTTTGTTTTTGTTTTTTTCGAGACAGGGTTTCTCTGTATAGTCCTAGCTGTCCTGGAACTCACTTTGTAGACCAGGCTGGCCTCGAACTCAGAAATCCACCTGCCTCTGCCTCCCCAAGTGCTGGGATTAAAGGCGTGTGCCACCACCGCCCGGTTTCTGTTATCTTCTAAGTGGCACCTCTGCCTAAAGGTTATAGGTATTATATATAACTTGTGTGACTGAAACTGAGAGGCAATTAGGCCATCTGGACTGACCTGCTCACTCCCCTCCCTATGCCTCATGCTGCTTTCTGTCATTATTTATTTATTTATTTACTTATTTACTTATTTATTTATCAATTATATGTAAGTACACTGTAGCTGTCTTCAGACATCCCAGAAGAAGGTATCAGATCTCACTACTGATGGTTGTGAGCCACCATGTGGTTGCTGGGATTTGAACTCAGGACCTCTGGAAGAGCAGTCAGTGCTCTTAACCCCTGAGCCATCTCTCCAGCCTGCTTTCTGTCATCTTAACTACTGTTTGTTTCTTTTGAGACAGGGTCTCACTACATAGTCCTGGGTGGCCTTGAATTCATCTGTAGACCAGGCTGACCTCAAACTTACAGAGAACTACCCGCTTCTGCTTCCAGAGTGCTGGGTTTAAAGACACATGCTACTAAGCCCAATTGTTTTATTTCTACCGATGAGATGCTGACTCGGCCTCCCAAATTCTGGGATTACAGACATGCCCCACCATGCCCAGCTTCTGAGAAAATATTTTCAGATATGTGATCATCATTCTAGTCTAGTCTGACCCACAAAAAAACTCCCAGGTTTACTTTGCCCAGCCTATTACCTATGTCCTTCCACAGGTCCTCATTATTGTTTCCTGTGTTACTAAAGTCATAGCAACAGTGTGTCCTTATACTGCCACTTAGTGTGGCTTCCTTGATCATTCCTAAACAATGTAACTCCATCTCCTGCTTGGGTAAGAGATGGATGTTGTCTCTTATGTATGAATCAGGGTCTTCATAGGAAAGTGAACATGCTCCAATTAAAGGGAAGAAACGATCCAGCATAGTAGTACATGCCCTTAACCCTACCACTCAGGAGGTAGAGGCAAGAGGGTTTCTGAGTTTGAGGACAGTCTGGTTTATGTACCAAGTTCCAAAACAGCCAAGACTGCATAGTGAGACCTATCTCAAAAAAATACAAGTAAGAAAAGAAAAGACAGCTAGAAAGCTTGTTTGACAAGTCAAGTGCTTTGTGGCTCAATCTTGAGGGCCAGAGTTGAGATCCCATTGCACTCATGTAAATGCTGGGTAGTGCTGTGGTCCTGTAATCTCAGGATATAAGGAGGCTGTTGAGTGCTGCATGATCATGGAAGGGACAGAGTGACATGGTTCCCACCCCTGGAACAGAGCCAGAGCCAGAAGGGCATGGGTCTCCACAAGTGTTGATGGTTGTTAGGCGTGAGGCTTGTTTGTGTGTACACACACACACACACACACACACTTCTTCATGTTTCTCCTTCGGGAAATATTCTTCCTGATTAGGTTATTGGGGAATGTCCTTTCTGCCATGGTTAATGACTCTGAAACAGTCAGAGTCCAGGAGGCAAGGGTGTGCCTATGTCCTTAGCAAAAATTGTAAACACTGTGACCTTTGGAACAGCCCTTCAGCCTGAGGAAAAGAACTCTGAAAATATGAGTTCAAAAATATATAATTTCTCAACTATGCAAAATATAAGGATGTACTATGAATTGAACAAGGGGTTTCAAGAACCTAAAAGAACAAAGGCACTAAGAAAAGCGATAAAGAGAGTTAGGACGTGGTGATTGTGGGCAAGATCCCACCCAGATAAGTTTATTGTGGTTCATGCTTACAAAGGCAGGTAGATTCTTTTTTTCTTTCTTTCTTTTTTCTTTTTCTTTCTTTCTTTTTCTTTTTTTTTCTTTTTTTCTTTTTTTGGTTTTTCGAGACAGGGTTTCTCTGTATAGCCCTGGCTGTCCTGGAACTCACTCTGTAGACCAGGCTGTCCTCGAACTCAGAAATCTGCCTTTTTTTTTTTTTTGGTTTGATTCTTGAGTTCAAAGTTAGAGTAGAACAGAGCAAGTAATCTCAGGACAGGATCCCACCCAGCCATCTTATTGTCTGTGCTTTTAAAGGCAGTCAGATCTCTGAATTCATTTGCAATGTTAAAAAAAAAAAAATAGAGTGCCTTTATCTTCTCCCAAGCCTGCCTGAAAATGTCATACCATGAGATTTACAATAAGAACCATTCTAAGAAGAACTGGATAAAGAAAGTGTGGTTTTAACGCTGGTCCCATTTACTGAGGAGCCAACCACAGAATATCCTACAGAATCAAATGTTTCTGCAACCATAGATCACAAACCACCAGTCCATTCTCTGGTGAGGTATGAGGGAATCAAACACCCAACAGGAACCATACCAAGCTCCTCTCCTCTGGCCACCCTGCCTCCTATTCATCATGTTTTGGAGTGGTGTTATCATAGGAATGGCAGGAAAGTTGAGGTTTATTTGAGACGTTGGAGACATTTATATCTTAAACAAGAATGTTATATTTCCGACACATCTTGTGAGGCCAGAATGAAGTTGGTCCCCAAGAAACCCAAGATAGTCTTCAGAGGAATCGGACTTCCAAGCAGCTGCCAAAGTAGGAAGCCGGAGAATGGTACACTGGAAATTCTCAGGGGGCCAGCCTGGGGAAGAATTGCTGTAAGAACTGCTCAGCCAGTGTCTGTGAACCTCTATCCTCCTCCCTCTTCGGTAGGGGCCTTTCTGCCTCAAACCATTGGATTCAGATGACACATTGTCCATGGTGTCCATGGCAAGCAGTGCCCTGCAGACAGGAAAGGTTGGGTTCACCTGCGATTTCATGCTGGGCAGACCTGGTTTCCAGACACTCCCCAAAGGATGAATTTTCTCTTCCTGTTACCAGCCTGTGTTTTCCCAGAACCAGGATTGGAAGATAATTTGCTATGTCCTGAATGTGTTCACAGCGACAAGAAGATCATGAGAAACTTTAAAATTAGAAGCCGTACAAAGAAAAATGACCTATTCTCAAATATGCCGCCTTAGACAATATCAAGGTTTTTCTCTGATATGAAGGGAATAGAAGAAGCAAAGAAAAACATTCTGTGTTCCTTATAATGTCTAAAAAACAAACAAACACACAAAAAACTGGAGATCAGTCTTTAGAAGCCCCTCCTCCTGTCTCTTTGAGCATAGTGAAGAATCTGCAGACAAATGAGCATCCATCATTCTAATAGCATCCGGCCATATCTTAACATCTTTGACTATGACCTAGCACAAGGCAAGGCCGGGGCCAAGTAGTGGGAGTGGGTGGGTAGGGGAACAGAGGTGGGGGGAGGGGTATGGGAATCTTTCGGGATAGCATTTGAAATGTAAATAAAGAAAATAATAAAAAAAAAAAAAAAGCACGGAAAAAAAAAANNATAT
>NC_034599.1:51791677-51821279 GCF_900095145.1 Mus pahari | reverse complement strand
AANATNNANTTNNTTTAAATAAAAAAAAAAAAAAAAAAAAAAAAAACATCTTTGACCTCTCCTCATGGTCTTGTGTTGGATTTGCTCTATGCTTAGCTAGCTGAGGAAAAAAAAATAGGTTTGTTGTCTCTTTCTAAGAATCAAGGGGTGTGGGTCTTGGAATGCTGATTTGTGGGATAATCAAAAGGGAACCTGAAGTAAATGACTGAATTGATATATAAATAAAAGCCTGGGCTTTGGTCTTTGAGAGCAGAGCTGTCTGGAGGAGCTCTCTGGAGAAATCTGTCTCGAGCAGAACACAAGCTGTCAGTTTGTACTCTATGATCAGCTTCCTGTCGTTCTTGTAGATGCTCCGGAACACCTCTTCCTCAGAATTCCTCTCCAAGACGAGGCTGGTCCTTGGCAGAAGGAAGAGACTAGACTAGCTGAATCTGTTGGCATCAGGACCTCCCAAACCTATGACATCACATAGGTGACAGGGGACCTGCAGACCTGTTGCCAAGGCAACAGGCACCATATTCCCAGACCACTTGGATCACCTCCCACCTTTACCTGCATTATGTCATTTCCATACAAATAAGGGGAATGCCTCTCTGTCTATCTGTCTGTCTGTCTCTTTCTCTCTCTCTTCGCCCCCTCTTCTCTTTCTGCCACCACCTTGTCTCTCCCTCTCAATAAAATCTCTTCCATGTGGAACTGTCTTGGCCTAGTGTGCTATTGAGAGGTGACTTGCCATTCTAACACTTAAGAATCTGTGAGCTTTGGGTTCAGGTAAGAAACTCTAATTCAGTGTATTTGAGAGCAACACAGGAAAGACATTCAGTATTGATTTCTGGCCTCCACACACATGGATAGAAACACACATGTCATATAAGAACAGAAAGGATAAAGGAAAGTGAATGTAAGAAAGGGATCATTTGCAAAGACAAGAGCAGGGTACAAAGAAATCATGAAGATCAGTCCAGTTTCCTAGTACCCTTAGACCTGATGAGGACCCTTGGAATTTACTGAGTGGAAGGAGGTTTTGGAAATCTCTGTAGGCTGAAATATTTGCTCTTCTTAAGAAGTGAGGATAACCCTAAGAATTAGGAAGACCTACCTGGAGCATATACATAAATCTAAGATGCTGCCATTTAAATGTGTGTTGGAAATAAAAGACAATACAGGAAGCAAGCCGGTTATACACATACTGAGAAGGCTGAGGCCAGAAGGACTACAAAAAGGTGTGCCTGAATGACAGAACCAGTTCAAGGCTAGTCTGAGCAGCAATGTAGTGAGACCATAATCCAAAAGATAACAAAAGTGCCAAGTTCAGCAATACAGTGCTTGGCCAGCATGCCCAGTCCCTAGATTCAAATTCACTCCCTTCCCTGGTACCATACATGCACAAAAGGCAACCAAGGCAGTGGGGCCCATGCTTTTGAAAGCCTATCAGCTGTGCTAAGTAAGCTCACAGTGGGAGGGAGTGTCTACAGCTGTGCCAAGTACTCAGCAAGAACTAAGGAAACAGTTGCTATTATTAGTCTCAGCTAGGAGAAAGGTGCCTGAACAAGAAGAGACTCACACAGGCAGGAAAATGCCTCCAGCAGAGGTGAGAAGATGTTTGCAAGTTTGAGACCAGCATGGTCTATACCCAGTTCTAGGTCAGCTAGGACTACATAGCAGGACCCTGTCTAAACAAAAGACAGTGGCTGGGAGGAACAATCAACCAAGTCTTTAGGGTCCTTATATAGCAAGGGACAAGGTTTCTTGGGACGGGAAAGATGCATCAGCCTCATGGGCTAACCTGGCCAATGGGCATCCCAAGGAGTAGACCCAACTCTTGATCTATTGAAGCAAAACTTTTGCTTCACAACTGTTTCCCCTGCGTAAAATAACCCAGATTCTAGGGTTTGTGATTTTGGTTGGTTGTTTTTTTTTTTTTTTTTTTTTTTTTTTTTTTTTTTATTTATTTTTTCAAAAGGAGCTCTGGCAAAGTCTTATTAAAGGAAAACTTTCTTGTTTACCTCTCACCAGTCTGTTCTGGCATGCTTCTAATAATATCAGAATCACCTGGGTCAATGATAGCCAGTGTGCATACTCTGTAGTATTTTCTACACACTGTGCCCAGTTCAATATTATTGCCACTGTAGTGATGGACCCCAGTTTTAGCTAACATGGCATAGTACTCTATTTCAGATTTCCTCAAAGCTGGACAGTTGTTGGCAAGGATAACCAACTTCGCTTTGCCTTGTCTGATCATCTTCAGAGTCTGTTTGTACCCCAGCACGTACTTCCCACTTTTCATAACAAGCTGGAGCCTAGAGTTGATCGACTCTGGAGACTTTTTCATCTTCTTTGCGGCCACCATCTTCCTGCCTTGGGTGCGGGACAACCCCCAACCAACACCAGCCGCCAAGATGGCCGGGGAGCAAGAAAGCGTGATTTTGGTTTTTTTAAGTCAGGGTCTCACTTGTAGCTTTAGCTGTCCTAAATTTACTACATGGACAAAGCTGAGCTAAAACTTGCCTTTGTTTCCAAGTGCTTGGGTTACAGGGATGTACCACAACACCTAGTTTTGTGACCCTCCGACCTACATAGACTCAAGGGTAGCCTCAGATGTGTGATCTCTGCCTTCCAGGGCTAGGACTGTTTGGCATGCCCAAGATTTTTCAGTTTTTAATTTGAAACAGAGTCTTGCTATGTATCTTTGGCTGACCTAGAACTTGGAGAGATTCATCTGCCTCTGTCTCCCAAATTCTGGGACTAAATGTGTCCACCACCACTCTGTTTGTTTGTTTGTTTGTTTGAGAAAGAGACTGGAGTCCAGCCTCCAATTCATGACAGTGCTTTTCAGCTCCCTGGTTTGTTTTTTTTTAACTTTTGGTAAGATCTTGCTAGATGTGGCACAGGCTGGCCTGGCACGCACTCAGCCTCCCGTGTGTGTCTTCATGATCAGCTATTATCCTTCACAGGGAGTCAAAGTTTATGAGGTTTGGAGCCAGAGGTCTAGGGGTCTTGGTCATGACCCTCAAAACAGCCAAAGGTCCCAACCCTCAGCAGCGCTACTTTATACCAGTTAATCAGCAATAAGTAAGAACAATAGTAACTGGGAGGTAGGAAGCCCTAGCAAGACTGGGTAAATAAGGCTCTAGGGCTCCAGGAGGAAGAGGAGGTGCGTGTGTGTGTGTGTGTGTGTGTGTGTGTGTGTGTGGTCACAGAGAGAGAAAAACAGAGACAGACAGGCAGGGTTTTTCTGTGTATCCCTGGCTTTCTGGAACTCACTCTGTAGACCAGGCTGGTCTCAAACTCATGAGATCTGCCTGTCTCTGTTAGTGCTGGGACTGAAGGAGTGGGTGACCACGGCTTGGAAGGTTCTTGATAAGTGTTCCACTCAGACTGGGATCAGTGTCTTCCCAAGCATTTTGCACGGCACTGGCCACATTAGGCAGGAACATCTTACCTACCTGTGAAGATACTTATGACCTTCCAGAAGATAAGCTTAGTTTCGGTTAATATGTTGTTTGGAAAATATAATTTAAGATGGGACAGACAGTGTGAATTAAAAACCAGAGGGGCACAACAGCAATCCAGCTGTTGAGATTCGCTCCAGAGTTCAGTACAACCCCTGTCTTTAGTACACCTCGTTTTGCATAATGTAGAGGATCAAATCCTGGAAGCCTAAAGGCTATCTACTAGACCACTCCTCTCTCCTTGCTATTTGCTGCTGGCCTGGATGGAAGATCCTGCTCCCGGGAAAGGACAAAGCAACCCAGAACTCGCCTGTGCCTAAACTTGTTACTTTTCACTGAAAAAGTATGCGGTCTTTGGCACCCCACCCCCACCCCCTGGGAGCTGCGGAAGGCAGGAGGGCTCCTCTCCCTGTCTTGCACACAGCATCGGTTATCACGTGCGGGATACTAGGGTCGCAATTTGCTGCCTCCACCCTCTGAGAACAATCCCGGAGCTGTGTTAGCCCCTAGACAGATCGAAGCACGCGTGGCGGGAAAGGAGGTTGGGAAAAGGTAGTCCGCAGCTCTGCTCCCCTGCAGCCGAGGCGGTTCTCCTAGCCTTTATAGCTCCCTCCTTGCCACTCCGCGCTCCGCAAACTTTCGGAGTTTTCCTGCACTTGCGTCACGGAAAAGGCAGATGGATGACCAAGTCCAGGAGGCGAAGCTCGGCGGCGGCTGGCGAGCTCCCCCGCGCGGCGATCCAATCCTAGCGAGAAGCGGCTCTGGGCGCCGGCAACTCGGCTGCTGAAAGCTCGCAGCTCCCCGACTCCCGGGTCCATTTCCTGGATCCCGGCCACCGGGACTGAACCGGAGAGAGGGAGGGCGCCCGCCAGAAGGAAAGTGAGCGGAAGGCCGGCGGTGGCACCCTGGCCGCGGGAGGGCGGAGCTGTGCGGTCCCTGCCCGACCAGGACGCACGGAAGTGCGGTAGAGTTTGTTGAATTCCGTAGCCTGCTTTCCCTCCCTCATACCTCCCTCCTTCCCTCTCCACCCCTCACCTCCCCTACAGCTTTAGCCTCCTTCCTCGGAACGCCATCTCCTGGACTCCCCCCCCCCCCGTTTCTTTTTTCTTTCTTTCTTTTTCTTTTTTCTTTTTGTTGTTGTTTTTAGTTTTTTGAAGGGAGGTTGATTGTTTTGGACTTGGCTTCCTGCTGGCAGCGCTGAAGGGCTGCGAGTGAGGGGCAAAGAGGCAAGAGGCTGGGGGGGCTCAGCTACTCAGCTAGTCCGTCTCGGGTCGGATCCAGAGGGCATCGCAGTGAACGAACCTACGGACGGACGGACGGACAAGCACCCGACCACGCCATCTGTTCGACAGAGCTCTATCTACCGACTGCTGTTGAGTGTTCGGGGGCACATCAGGGGCGGGGGTGGTGATGGTGGAGGTTTCTCCTAGCGTTACTTCTGGACAGGGGTTCTGGGACTCTGATCCGGGTCAGCTTCGTACTCTGAAACTGCTGAGGAATTAGGCAAACAAAAGAGGCACTGAGAGAAAGAGGCCAGAAGTCCTTTGCGCGCGCCCCCCCCTTGTTATCTGGGGGTGGGGGCTGGCCATTTGCAGGGCGGGAAGAGGGCACCAGAGCGGGCGAGACGGGGTCGCACCCCCTGGGTCGAGTAGTTATCAGCCGGTTGTGCAAGCTTTGGCCCTTGTTTTCCTGGCCTGGCTCGTTTGGAGGCCGGACACATCCACCCTTGGAATTGGTTCAGGACTCTGCTGTTATTCTCTTTGCCCCTCTTGAATTTTCTGGATTCTTGAAGACGCGGTGGCCCGGGAGGAGAGAGGAAGGAGGAAGGAGCAGATCTCCAGAGGAATGTGAGAGCCTCCCAAAGCAGCCAGTAAGAGCGGAGAGCCAGGGGAGGCAGAACCTTGCCTGTGGTCCTGGGACCGTGGTCTGAGGGTAATTCTCTTCTGTTGTACACTATTCTAGTGGAAAGTGTGTGTCTCGTTCTGGTTCTCGAAGAGCTGCTTTCTTCAAGTCATTTGACTTTTCTGCTTGGTGTGTGAGGAAGGAGAGACTCACTCCTTTTCAGGGCCTGCCAAGGGAGAGGAGAAAGACTGTGGCCATGACCAACCCCTCCCTGCTTACAGGCAGATACCCCAAGGCAGTTTCTGGACCATGGACACTTCTTTGACCAAAAGGCAGCTAAACAGCATCTGTGCATGCTGAGGCCCTGCCCAAAGGACTCGGTAGGACATACTAGACTTTGAGCTGCAAGTACATTTTTTTTCTGGAGACCCTGCTGAACATCCTGGATCTGGGCAAGGCATTTTCCTTCCAGTCTTGACCTAACAGATACCTTAGCCATGGCACTGAAAGGCCGAGCCCTCTATGATTTCCACAGTGAGAACAAGGAGGAAATCAGCATCCAGCAGGACGAAGAGCTGGTTATCTTCAGTGAGACCTCACTGGACGGCTGGCTGCAGGGACAGAACAGCCGTGGGGAGACAGGGCTCTTCCCTGCTTCTTACGTTGAGATTGTCCGTCCTGGCATCAGCACCAACCATATGGACTATTCCAACAGCCCTGCAGGCTCCCTGGGCACCCAGCTGAGTTTGTATAGCAGCCCTAGTATGGCCAGTCCAGCCAGGAGTGGTGGGGGCAGCGGCTTCCTCTCAAACCAAGGAAGCTTTGAGGATGATGATGATGATGACTGGGATGACTGGGATGATGGATGCACAGTGGTAGAAGAGCCACTGGCTGGCGGCCTAGGTACCAATGGGCACCCTCCACTCAACCTCTCCTACCCGGGTGCTTACCCCAACCAGCATATGGCTTTCCGACCCAAGGCACCCCTGGAAAGGCAGGACAGTCTGGCGTCTGCCAAGCGGGGCAGTGTGGTAGGACGGAACCTCAATCGTTTCTCGTGCTTTGTACGCTCTGGAGTAGAGGCCTTCATCCTTGGTGATGTGCCCATGATGGCCAAGATTGCTGAGACGTACTCCATTGAGATGGGCCCACGTGGCCCTCAGTGGAAGGCCAACCCCCACCCATTTGCCTGCTCCATTGAGGACCCCACCAAACAGACCAAGTTTAAAGGCATTAAAAGTTACATCTCTTACAAGCTTACACCCACCCACGCCGGCTTGCCTGTGTACCGGCGCTACAAACACTTTGATTGGCTGTACAACCGCCTGCTACACAAGTTCACAGTGATCTCAGTGCCCCACCTGCCTGAGAAGCAGGCCACAGGTCGCTTCGAGGAGGACTTCATTGAGAAGCGCAAGCGAAGGCTCATCCTCTGGATGGACCACATGACCAGTCACCCTGTGCTCTCCCAGTATGAGGGCTTCCAGCACTTCCTCAGCTGCCTGGATGACAAGCAGTGGAAGATGGGTAAGCGCCGGGCAGAGAAGGATGAGATGGTGGGTGCCAGTTTTCTGCTCACCTTCCAGATCCCCACAGAGCACCAGGATCTGCAGGATGTAGAGGACCACGTGGATACATTCAAGGCTTTCAGTAAGAAGATGGATGACAGCGTCCTACAGCTTAGCACCGTGGCAGCGGAGCTGGTGCGGAAGCATGTGGGGGGCTTCCGCAAGGAATTCCAGAAGTTAGGAAGTGCCTTCCAGGCCATTAGCCATGCCTTCCAGATGGACCCTCCCTTTAGGTCTGAGGCTCTCAACAATGCCATTTCCCACACTGGCCGGACCTATGAAACCGTTGGCGAAATGTTTGCGGAACAGCCCAAGCACGACCTCTTCCAAATGCTTGACACACTGTCTCTCTACCAGGGCCTACTCTCCAACTTCCCTGACATTATCCACCTGCAGAAAGGTAAGCTCTGCATGAGTGTCCTGGTCCCTGGGACTATGGGAGAGCCTGGACTGTGAACAGCTCATCACACTTTCCTTTCTCCACCTCCTTTGCCGCTCAACAAATGTGTTAAGATGGTTGTCTGCAGAGTCCTGTTGTAGGCAGAGAGATAGTGTGGACAGCTTTAGTCTTTGTTCTCACTGAGCTCTGTGTATGCCTCTTGTCCATTCCAGATTTTGATTTGTTTTGTTTCTTTTCCATGTCTCACTCACCCCATCATGCATGGAACCCCAAGGTATTACTCTGAGTTCTGGGAACGCAGAGATAACAGGTCCTAAGTTTTGTCTTAGATGAACCCGTGGGTTCAATCAAGGAGGCTCACTCTTCACAGCATCAGAGCGCAGACTCCCTCTCTGTCCTGTCTGCTAGCCACTATCACTGCACTATCTGTTAGCCACTATCTGCCCTCATTTTGGCAGACGAAGACTTCTATCCACGGGAGAGTGGTTGCACCCAAGTCTGTGGCTCAGCCGGCACTATCCCTTCCTCCCTCCAACTCCCCAAGGACACAGTCATATTGGCAGCCTCCCAGGCCCGTCACGTTTTCAGTTCTCATGGTCCCCGGTATGGGGGAGGGACAGGATGAGCCCCTGCCTGTTGCTGCTGGAACTGTTAAGGAACTGCCAGCGAAGTGACTCATCCTGGGTCACATGGGGCACTCAGCTGGGCAGGGGGGAGGATACAGCCAGGGGTCCAGGGCTCTGTTCACATGGGTCAATCTATCTCCTGCTTCCCAAGCTGGGATTTCTCTTGCATAAGGATTGAGCCAGGGGTTGAGTCCTGGGATTAAGGGAAGGCAGATGTCAAGACAGAGGTGTGGTCCTCCCTGGGGCTAGTAACTCAGGAAGAATATATGCAGGGCATGAGGTCAGGGAGTTTTGCTCTGGGCAGCCCTCTGACTTTAGTCTAGGGAACAACAAATAAGTTACCCCCACACCTAGGCCTCTGACCTAGATAGGAAGGTAAGCTGTCAGAGCTTCACTAGCTTCCAGGCCACTTTCCCCTTTCACCCTCTTCTTCACCTCTTCTGTTTGCTCAACTCTCTCATCTCCCTCCACCTACCTTTCTCCTTTCAGCCTCAGGATTTCAAAACCTGAGTTCTAGCCCAGCTTTGCCTCCGGTTTGCCTTATGTCCCTGATTGGGAAGAGCCTTTGCCTTCCTAGACGTTCATTTCTTAGGCCTTTGAGGGAGAGACTTCTGGGGAGGGCCTGCCCTGTGCCTCAGGCTGGTCCCATAGATCCGGCTTTGCACTCGAGGTACAGGAGATAACTGGTAGCAGGGGCACAGCCTGGCAGGGCTGGTGCCTCCCTGTGCGGAAGTAGAGCCACACACTGTGCTGGGCCTGGGAGAGCTGGTTGAACCAGCTCCTCGGATGGCATGTTATTGTGTGGGCAGCAAGAGGCTGGGCACACTGATTAAACAGCTGCCCAAACTCAGGGGCTAGAAACTCTCACGTAGGGCAGAGTTGGGGCAAGAGGGCAACCACACGTCCACACACTCAGTGCTCCCTGGCTCTAATCGAAGGAGAAGGGAGTAAAGCTGTATTGTCCTCTTTACCTCAGATAGGTAGGAAGGCAGGAGAGGCCATGTCTCTGTCTCTACTTGAGATGTTGCTTAGAGTCAGGGCTAAGGAACCCCCCCTCCCCCCCCAAGCAGATGCTGCCTGCCTTCACGGCCCTGGATCAGCCCCCTGCAGTGCTAGCCCTGCTTACCCTAGGTTCTGAGCTATGGCCTGAGTCTGGTGTGAGTGCCAGAGAGGAGCTTGGAGGAGAACTGGGCAGGCCTTGGAAACTGCAGCTTGAGAGCATCCCGAGCTAGCCTTGTGGATAGAGGCTTTCCTCAGAGAAAGGAACGGGACGTTAGACCCGAGGCCCCGGAATTCTGTCTGTCCCATCTAGACATTTGAACAAATGATGAAGAGGAGAGGGAACGGTTAGGGGAGGCCCAGGCTGGGGAGTCAGGAAACCAGGCTTGAAGGGACCTCTCAGGTGAGGTGACCTTGGTGAGTTTCTTCCTAAGACACCATGTTGAAGTGACATGGGGTCTGACTGGAGCTGAGCTCAGCTCACCAGCCGGTTCTGCCCACGTGGGCATTTGTGGGAAAGAAAAGCTTTGTAATGGCTTTTCTTGTCACAGTCTTGTCACCAAAGGGGGTGTAGCGACTGCCCAGAGCTAACCAGGATTCAGAGTCTTCTCTGAGAGGCAGCAAAGGTCAGGGATCAATCCCAAGCCCCTGCTACTAAGTCACTGGTATGGTCCCCTCAGTTTCACAGATGAGCAGCATCAAGGTGGTTTGATAGCAGAGAAGATACAAAGGCCCAGGTATGTTGGAATCTACTGCATCAGGAAGATGGAGAAGGGAACCTCCCGAGAGCTGGACAATTGGAGTTGATGATACGGAGGGGAAAGGAGGACAGAAGGAGGCTTGGGCTGAATACTCCAGCACCACCTCAGTTTCTGTGCTTTGTGTGCCGGAGAAAGGTCTGGGAGTACACAGTATCCTCCAGGGACCATGGAGCTTATGGCCTATCTAAAAGAGGGCAGTCCTGACTAGGGGACAAATAGGTTTTTCCTTATGTAATCCTTTCTTCACCTAAACAGCAGCTGCTGCTTTTTCCCTCCTCTTCCTCTTCTTCCTCCTCCTCCTCTTCCTCCTCCTTTCTCCTCTTTTAGCTTTGTTCTTAATTATATGTAATGGTATGACACCATGGCACATACATTCCTACACCTACATGAACATGACTGCACACATATATGCATACATCCATATGTATATACATGGAGGCATTTTGCATATAAAGCATAAAGCATTCTGAGTGCAAGGATTGGCACTTTGTGCATATTCAATTAAACCTCAGTTCCTATAGAACTGGTGCTGTTATTGTCCCATTTTACAGATGTAGAAACTCTTGAGGCGCTTTGTTGTTATGAGCACTTTACAGCAGCATCGCATCTAACACTGTCTGGGGACAGCCCAGCCAGAGTATAGTTTTCTGGAGGTGTAAGAGCTGGTACTAGGACTCAGACCTCCTGCCCCCAAATTTACAGTAGGTAGCTTTAAGTGGGGTAGGGTAGGAAAAATGCCTGGGACCCTGGGGCTCTGCAGCTGAGAGTCTCCAAGCCCTCACTCCTCATCCCTGGGATCTAGTGTCCCAAGCCAGGAGGCAACCCTGGGGGGATCTTTGAGTCCTAAGTGGACTGTAGAAGTGTTCTTGACACACATAACACCAGCCTGCTCAAGTGGGACTCCTTTTTGGAGAGAATTAAGTCACCAGGTGATGACTTAGTTAAATGATGGTGTCTTAGTTACTTTTCTATATTTATTGGGGTAAGAGTTCATGATCACCATGGTGAGAAACATGACAGTAGTCAGGGATGCTGCTGGAGCAGTAGCTGAAAGCTTCCATCTCATCCATAAGGTGGGGGTGGGGAGGGAAGAATTGGGAATGGCATGGATTTTTGAAACTTCAAAGCCCACCCACATGTCACACTTCCTGCAATGAGGACATACCTCCTAATCCTTCCCAAACAGTTCCACCAGCTGGAGATGAGGCCCAGGAGCCTGTGGATACCATTCCTGTTTAAACCAACACAGATGGAGAACAGGGTGGGGGCCTCTGCCCCTCCTTGCCCCTTCTGAAGCCTTTGCCCCAAGCCCTGCCTGTCTCTGGATACCTAGTGATTTCAGTAGGCTCCTTCTTGCCACTTGAGTCACTATCTCATCAACAAAAGTGACTTTAATCGTCCTTCAAGACCATGGGCATGAAAATATTTCTTTAAAAAATTTTTAAACTTATTTTATGTGTATGAGTGTTTTGCCTGCATCTATATGTCTCTGTACCATATACATACTTGATACCTGTGGAGGTCGGAAGAAAGCATTTAATCCTTTGAGACTGGAATTACATATAGTTGGGAGCTGCCAGGTGGGTGCTGGGGATGAACCCCAGGTCCTCTTAACCTCCAAGCCATCTCTCCAGCCCCAAGAAAATCTTTCTTTGAGTGTTGATCTACCAGCACGGCGCCCAGACTCAGCCAGTGGAATTCGGGCTTCTTCTGGGTCTCTGCTTCCTGTAGTCTCTCTTTGCTGAAGCTTAACTTCATTTTCTTTGTCTTGATCTTTTATTTCTTATGGTCCCTCCTACCCACTATGACCTTCTTGGATCCTTGTGTCCACTGTCTAAAGGCCTTACATAGGGTTTTTGTAGAGATGCTGTCATCCCCCAGATGTGGAGGGCCCAGCACCCTCCACTCATGGGAAGGGGGTTGAGAGCCCCTAAACAAGTCCCCTCAGGATCTTAGTTTCTTCTTCTCCCCCCCCTCCTCTTCCTCCTCTAAAGATTTATCTATTATTTTATGTATATGAGTACACTGTCACTATCTTCAGGCACACCAGAAGAGGGCATTGGATCCCATTAAAGATGGTTGTGAGCCACCATGTGGTTGCTGGGAATTGAATTCAGGACCTCTGGAAGAGCAGTCAGTGCTCTTAACCGCTGAGCCATCTCTCCAGCCCTCCATAGCTTCTTCTTAAAATAGTCACCGTGATGGGACTGAACAGCTGCTGCCCCTGAGGATCTCTCCAGGTCTACAGTCGTTTCCTGTGTTCCCTCCTGTGCCCAGGGTTGCACCATCAGCATGGAGCAGGAGGCAGGTTTGGTAACTGTGGGAAGGTATCCGAGGCCTGAGCGATGTGAAAGCTGGGGGTTACAGATTTGGGGTACTGTGGAAGTATCCCTCTCCAAACTTAAGGTATTAGCCCTGCTCTTGCTGACTGGTAGCGATGGCGTCTCTGATAAGGCATCTGGAGTTATTTCCAGCATGCAGAGCACTGGCAGATAGGAAATGCCTCGTAAGTACATTTGAGTGTTTCTGGCAACTTGAGTAAGAATTAAGAGAGCATCGCACAGAAGAAGTAGAATGGGCCAGGGTATACTTGATATACCATGCAGAAGTACCGTGGGCCTGGCATGTATCTTATTTGGTGGAGTACTTGCGGAACGTGCACAAGACCCTGGGTTCAATCTTTAGTATCACATAAAAAAAGTATAGGAACACACGTGTTTGAGATCAGCTTGGTCTACATGAGATCCTGTCTCAAAAACAAACCAAAAAACAAATCAAAACCAAAGAAAGACTAGAGAGATGACTCAACAGTTAAGAGCACTGGCTGCTCTACCAGAGGACCTGGATACAGCTCCCAGCACCCACATGGCAGCTCACAACTGTCTATAACTCCAGTTCCAGGGGATTTTTAGGCTCTGTTCTAGCCTCCCAGGGGACCAGGAGTGCACACGATGCATAGATATACATGTAGGCAAACACTCATACACTAAAATGATAGATTTTCCTAGTAAATTTCTTTAGATAGAGAGTGCATGCTGCTCTTACGGAGTGCCCAAGTTCAGTTCCTAGCACCCATGTCAGGCGGTTCACAACTGCCTGTGACTCCAGGGGTCTAGAGGGATCCAATGTCTCCAGCCTACACTGGCACTCCCGTGTACATATCCTGTGCAACATACAAAAATGAAGTAAATCTTAAAACAACTAACAAAAGAAGGATGGGGGCTCCCCTTTGTCCTTTGGAAAGTGTGTGCCAGGCATAGACACACTGCCTTGTCTTCTTAGGACAAGGCTTAAAGGCAATTCAGAACTCAATTCATTAACTGTAGATTCGTTCCAGTTCTCCCGGATTAAGCCCCCTGCCCAGGTTTATCCTTTCTGTTACCATCTGTCACTTATTTATCTCTACAGTCTCTGTACTGTTGGGGCAGGAGTGAGGAGCGGGCAGCCATTGTATGTAAGGGAGACATGCCAGGTGGCCTTTTGAAGTGTTCTTTTAGAAGCAGCAGTATGACAACAGTCCAGAGACAGGTGTGTTAGGAGGCAGTCTGCCTGGGGCACTGAGGAGAATTTGGTGTGGAAGTGGAACCTGATCCAGGCCTTTGAATTATGGATCGGGATCCAGCAGGCATGGGTAAGATAGGAAAGAACTGGGTGGGTCGGATGGACACGGTGTCACTGTGGAAGTGACACGTGCAAGAACCAACTCCCAGAAGCCTCTTAGGCAGAGTACCGGGTGTGGGCTGTCATGTGCAGTCAGTGAAGAGCCAGGCACAGCATCTAGCTTAGGAAATATCTTTGGATACTATGAAATAGACACTCAAGTCAGGGAGATGTCACTGTCATAGCAACTCAAGGATAAGATGAGTCATTTCAGCAGACGTGTCTACATCTGCCTGGGCCAGACCTTGTAAGAACTGGGGAACACAGAGGATCATGGAAGTCTTTGAACTCACCCAGCTCACAACAGCTAAGAAGATGTCAGGAAGCCTCAGAGGTCCTAGGGAACAGGGAAGGCTTTTTTTTTTTTTTGGAAGATTGCTACCAAGGCTAAATAAAATATGAGACCGTGAGACCTGTGATGTTCTGACGGAGCCAGCCAGGTGGCTTCATGGGTGAAGTCCTTCTTAATGGAGGCAATACGCCTGTCATTCACCCTGTGGGACTAGAGGGATATACAGAGAGTGAGCAAGGGAGATCCAAGCCCTGACCTGTCTGTCCTGTGCTCTGTCCTGCCAGGTGCCTTTGCCAAGGTGAAGGAAAGCCAGCGCATGAGTGACGAGGGCCGAATGGCTCAGGAAGAGGCAGATGGCATTCGCAGGCGCTGCCGGGTGGTAGGTTTCGCCCTGCAGGCCGAGATGAACCATTTCCACCAGCGCCGTGAGCTCGATTTTAAGCATATGATGCAAAGCTACCTGCGCCAGCAGATTCTTTTCTACCAGCGGGTAGGCCAGCAGCTGGAGAAGACCCTCCGCATGTATGACCACCTCTGACAGACTCTGACCAGCTATGTAGGGCCTCTCTCCACCTATCCATCCCACTCCTGTCATTAGCAGTGGCCCTGGTGCCCAGGGCTGGTGAGGTGAGTGGCCTGTTCTTTCTAGGAGAAGACAAGGGCCTTTTGAGAAGTCCCGGTATCCCTGGAGTACTTTCCCCTGACTTTAGAGATGGATGAATGGCCATAACCCTCTGAGCCAAAGCCTGGGCTGCTGGTCAGTCCCTAAAGATCAAGCTCCTCTTGAGCCTATAGTGCACACTCATCTGGTCACCACACCCTGTTCATTCCGTGGGCTCCATAGACTGCTGTGGCCCTGGCTGAGACATGGGTGCAAGGCTAGTACTTGTCTGTCCTGGAAGAGCCACTTTTCAAGATGGATAGCAGACAATGCAGAATGAGAGGTGACACTTAAAGATTCATGGAAACTCCTCAGAGGACCACAGGACTCTGCTGGTTAGGGGGACACTTCACGGAGTAGGTGACATTCCAGCAGTATCTTGAAGAATAACAAGGACCTGCAAAAGACAGTAAATGGAGTGAAGGACATTTTGGGCAGAAGAGCGATGTGGTCCCTCCTCTTACCATTCCCAAAGCAAGTTTGATGTCCTCTCTGTGGGTTGTGATCTGTATGACAGAGGGGGAGGGGCCATCCTTGCTCTGTGCTCCCTGGTTCTCCCCGTCCTACCCATGCCTCTGCAGGAGGGACTGCAGGCCAACTCCCTCCTATAGGCCTTGGATTCCTCAATACCTTGGTTGAGGGACACCCCCCACACCCTCCACACCCCCTGCTTTTCCTTGATTAGGGGACCATGCAAAACTTTCCCTTCTGTAGGCTCAAGGTGCTCAATCCAGGGAGCACTGGACCCTGGTGGTGCCTTTCTGGAGGGAACTCTCAAGTGACCAGCAGTCACTCCCCATTCTCCTAGCAGGCCCAGGCACCTTTGTTTCTGTGGCTTAGTTTTCTCAAATTACTCTTGTTGCACAGTGGGAAATCTGACAGAAAGAAGCTGGGATCTCCCGACCCCCACCAACCCCACGTGTGGCCAGACTCACTGGTCAGTTTGTGCAGTCACCCACCTATGTTTACATCCTCCAGGAATTGCTGCCCTGTAACCGGCAGGCCTGGGTGTGGCCCAGCAGCTGGTTGTTGGGAACTGCCCCTGCCCCCGCTCACCTCCCTGGAAAGCCATGTTCTGCTCCTGGGTCCTGCTGCTTGACTCTTTTCTTGATAAACCTTTTACAGTTAACTAGTGTAACAGAAGCACAGCCTCTTCTTTCTGAATCCTGGAAGCAGTGAGATTTGTGAGGATGGGGGGAGGGGGGGCGGGGCTGACAGAACCCAAACTGCCCCACTGGACTAGATTCAGTGATCTTAGTGAGTCTAAAACTTAATTTGTAACTTAAAAACACAGGAGCAGGGCTACGCCGGTGAGAGGCAGTCGAGGACCCCACCCCCACAGCTGATGACATGGCTTCCTCCAACCAGGGCCTCCTCCTCATTTGCCTGTGCCTCAGTGTGTGTGTGTTTGGGTGTGTGTGTTCATGTATGTGTGTGTATGAACCTGGGGGAGGTGCTCACGGAGGCCAGAGGTCAAAGTTGGGTGCTTTCTGCCTAATATTTTGAGTTCTCGTTTGTCTGGAACTTATTCATTGGGCTAGGCTGGCTGTCCAGTGAACTCTAGGGACCTGGTTGTCTCTGCTCCCCAGTGCTGGAATTACAATAGGCAAGCAGATATAATGTAGCCTTGGCTAGCCCGAAAGTCAAAGATCCACCTGCCTCTGCCTTCTAGTTCTGTGATTAAAGACATGCCTAAGATCTGACTTTTGACTTAATGTACAATGGTAGGGATTTGAACTCAGATCCTCAGGCTAGTGCTGCAAGCACTTTATTGACTGAGCCATAATGGCAGCTGTCCCCCATCTCCAAGCGGGTAATGTCATGTGCACGGGTGCTGTAGAAGGGGATGAGACTGTGCCCAGCATAGTCTCGGGTGATGCCTGGCCTAGGGAGTTGACTCTGGAAAGTTCCCGCCTAGCACGGGGGAGGCAGAGACTTGGTCGGTCTTGAGAGCCCAGCCCTGCAGTGGCTCCCGTTTTAGAACTTAAAAGAAGACTCACCTCTGTGCCCACGGGAGTGCCCCGATGACTGGGCATAATCCTTTCACAAATGGAAAAAAAACACCCAACCGAACCGGTCCTCTTTCGGAGGCAGTGGGGCTCAAGGTGGGGTTTTCGAGGGTCAGGCTCACCAGGAAGGGGTTTGGTCAGGTCTGAGTCGCAGGAGCTCATGGCAAGGGGTGAGGAATGGGCCTCGTTTAGTCCATGGTGTCCTCACAGGAACTTTTGGAATGGAGCCCCTTGGCGCTAGGTCAAAATTAGGTCAGATTTGGGACTTTCTGAGGAATTTTCCCCTCCCTGCCTGCCTTCATTTTCCTACTGTTAAAGGAACTGAGGTCTCATTTGTAACCTCTTCTCTGCTTTGACCTCCATGTAGTTTTCTGTATAGAAGGCTCTGAGGTGAGTGAGGGTAGGGCTCCTTCCTGAGGCCTCTGGAATGTTCCTCCTAACCCATGGTGCCTGGAAAGCCCCCTGCTAACACTTCCTGCCCTAAGGAATACCCTTGCCCTCCTGTTCCCCTCTGCTGAGAAGGAACCACCTCCCATTCCTGTAATCATGACAGTGGGGTCTCAAAAGGGCTTGGACCTAGGAGGAGAATCTGAAAGAATCTGAAGGCTAGACGCCAGGCATAGCGGATCTCACCTTTAATTCCAGCACTTAGGAGGTAGATGTAGACGAATCTCTGTGAGGCCAGCCTGGTCTACATAGACGGACACGTAAGAAAGAGAAAGTAAAGGCTAGAGATAGACCAGACCTGCTTCAGGTAACACCAAGGCCTCTGGCTGGCAGCAGGTGTATAGGGAGGTCATAATCCCCTCCTTGTCTCTGGTTTCTATCTATGCATTGGAGGAATTTGTGATCATTCTGAGCCAGGCAGAGTGTCCCCCAGCAGGAGACTGAGGGAGCATTGGGGGGGGGGGGGTAGGATGCTGTGGTGACAGGGCTTGTTGGCCTTAGTCACATGCCAGGCAGATGTTCCAGACTGAGCTTGGCCCAGCTGCCTCTAGTTTCCTCTCTCGCTTTGCTCTGAGAGGGTTGGAAAACAAGGCCTCCCTTTCTGTCCTGAGCAGCTACCAGAACTTGGGATGGGGGTTGGGATCCATGGGTTCCCCCAATCTTGGCCCAGTCCTGGAAAAGGAGTCTGTTTTGTGCTTATGTCTAGATGGGGGGGATGGAGGCAGACCTGAGAGCCTGAATCCTGCCCCCTTTAGGATACAAGAGAGCTGTGCATCCCTGGGCCATGGCTGTGTACTGCGGCCTCAGACACAGTCCTTGGTTGTAGATGTGCTGCCACAGACAGACACAAATACACACACCCATATGCTTTGCCCAAAGGCTACATGTGACCACTCACACACATGAGCTCTTGAGCTCACATAGTCACACCTTGGTGACACTGCCATACTCTACTATGTATTCATAGCTATGACCACTCATGCATTGGCATCTGTCTGCAGGTAAGTCTCAGCCACTTTGCCACGCAGTGACAACACAGTCCTCAGCACACAATAACAACCCTACGTAGCCAGAGTCACGTATGCGACAAAGGTGTTCCTTAAGTATATGCTGCTTAGGGCTGTGTGGTATCACTTCATAGGCCCCTGGAGCAATTCATTAGAGATTCAAGAGAACTTTGAGGGACAAGCAGCCCAGACAGAGGTCCAGTGTCCCTGAGCAGATGCAGAGCAAGTTACAAGAGCACATCACAGGCATGTGCTCAGAGCATCTGTGTCTAGTCAAGATGAACCCACTGCACCGAGGTCAGCTTACTATACAGACAGTGACCCCCAGTCCTAGTGAAGGTGGTACCAGCTACCACCTCACCCAGCAGGGTGGGGGATGCTCTGGGGCAAGAGCCCAGCTCTCGATTGTCTGGCTTGGCCCTGTTAGCCAGTCCCCAGGACCAGGCTGTTCTGAAGGCCCCTGGCTGAACCTACCGACCACAGTTCCAGGCTCTGGAGCATCTCCCGTCTGCAGCTGAGTTTCAAAGTCTAAGGGAGAAGGAGCCAGGATGCGGTGGGCAGAGCCGGCTCCTGGGCGGGTGGAACATTCCTGTACCCAGTTCTCCCAGAGCATGTGTGGACTGGGCCCACCCTGCCTGCCCCGCTGACTCAGACCTCTAGAAGCCAAACCTATACAACCCTCCCACCCACCCCAACCTGGTTTCTAACTGCTGCCCTCGGGCTTCTCTCTCTCTACCACAGGGGCAGGAGACCATTAGCCCTAGCGAGAGGACTATAGACAAATGTTCGGATTTACCACCCATAGTTAAAGCTTGGAGGCCAATTGCAAAACAGCCCTGGGGATCTACATGGCTTAACATAAACGTTTTTTCTCTTGGTTTTTGTTTTCTTGGTTAAACCCCGGAGCATTTCAGTCTGTTTAAAAAGCAGTGTCTGACACAAAGCTGTGGCCTCTTTGTTCTACGGGCCAGCCCTGGTCACTCTTTCAATTTCATTCTGGAGTCAGACTTGGCCAGAGGGAAGTGGGTTTGCCCAGGCAGGGCTTCCCTTGAACCCGGCCCTGGCTTGAAGCAGTGCTGATGAACTCACTGATGTCTAAAGATCTCAGCGAGCAGATCTCTGCTTCTGAAGTGTGGTGGAACAGGAGGCTGGTGAGAGGTGAGGGGGTTGAGGGTTGGGTGAGGTCGAGAAGTCCCTCTTTACACTCTGCACCCCCAGGGGTGTCTAAAAGGAAAGGCAGCACTACACGGCGGACATCTTCCTGCCTTGGGCTGTTAACAAATAGAAGCGAGTAAGGAAACTAACTCATCTTTCATGGTTTTGCCTTGAGACAGGAGCTTTTCTTATTTGTTTTGAGGAAAGGTTTCTCTGTGTAGCCCTGACTGTCCTGGAACTCACTCTGTAGACTAGGTGGACCTCGAACTCAGAGGTCCATCTGCCTTTACCTCCCGAGTCCTGGAATTAAAGAGGTGCACCACCACTGCCAAGTTGAGACAGAATCTTAAACTGTAGCTCAAACTGGCCTTGAGCTCACAACAGCCCTTTCTCTGCCTTTTGAGTGCTGGGTTTACAGATGTGAACCACCAAACCTGGCTTAGCCTGCCTCGGGGGGGTCTCTCTATTCTTCCACATGGTAGAAAAAGAATCTCAAATATTGCGGGGAAGCCTCCTTTTCCAGGGGTTTTTATATAAGTCGGGAGTTGATACATTTGAAGACCTTTTGCATCTTGCTGGCAGAAAAGCTGATTCCCACATATTCAAGTTTGTTCCATATTAAAGGATTAGGTTTACTCTTTGACAGTGTTTGTACCTGTAGATATTTAATTTAAAAATCCACTAACTTTGATTTGGGTTTTTTTCTTCATCTTTTTTCTTCTCTTGTTGCTTTTCTCTTTTTCTTGTCCCCGAGTGCCAATGCTGTTGTCTGTTTCCTATATAACTGACTGGCATCATGCTTGCAGTTGGTCCTGATGGCAGTGGATGCCCCTTGTCCTATACCTGCCCCCCATGATACCCAACCTTAGGTTCCATGAGCATGGTCTTTCTCTTCTTCTGTTGCCCCTGTATCGGGAGGTAGAAAAGGTCCCTCTATGACCCCTTTTGTGGCTCATGGTCATCATTTCACAGCACAGAAAGCTCTGGGGACTGCTGACAGTCCGTTTAACTTCCTTGGTTGTAAAGGGGGACCGCTTGCGAACGGGATGGAAGTCCCATCTCCTTGAATCTCAATCTCTCTGAAACCTCTAGGCTTGCCCAGGGAAGTCTGTGGTGGACACCAGAAGGTCATTATTCCACAACTAAATAAATGATCAACATTACAGAGGGAAAGGGAAGTGCTGGACCAGAGCGAGACCATACCTAGCCTGGGCTACTTGGGCCACCTGTGCTAAGAGTTAAGAGGCTAGTGTCCGAGGCAGTAGCTGGAGGCTAGCTGCTGTGCAGAGGGACCCAAGCTACCTTGCTGCTGCCTTTGGTCAGAAGTGCTCTGAGTGGGGGCAGCATGATATGCCACCCGGCAGTCCTGCTGTCCCCAGGCAGCTACAGGCTCTGGCTCCTTTTCTCCCACCACCAGAGGCAGGGAGCTGATGAGCCCAGCACAAGTCTTACCTAGTTTCTCCAGGCTCCCAATTCCCCTTTATATACCATGGAACTCCACGTGGCTGTCGGGAGAGTTCTAAACATACCCAGTGAGCAGATCTGAGTGGCTGATATTATTGGCCTTGGGTGCAGCCCCTGGAGAGGGGCACCCCCTGGAGAGGGGCAGCGCCAAGAACTGTGGCATCCCGCTTCCTAGGTGAGAAGATAAATCAGGTAAGCCTCATAAAGATGTAAGCCATAGAGTGCATGGCTGGACCAGAGGCCAAGTCTCTGACCAGCCCCGGGCCTTGGCTCCTCACCCATGTTGCCATGTTGTCTCTGCAGTAGCAGTTTCCAGACATTATGGTACCCAAAATCTGGGTGGGATGGTCCTCAGGGCCACTGTCTATCATATATATCAGAACACACAGTGCAGCACACCCCAGGAGAGAAGACTCATATCCGAGTCTCTCATGAATGGATTCATAAGATGACCATCGATAAGGTCACCATTCAGTTTCAGCTCCCCCCACCCCTGACATTAGCCCATCACTAGTTATGATTATAAAGACTACAGGGGCTGGAGAGATGGCTCAGCGGTTAAGAGCACTGACTGCTCTTCCGAAGATTCTGAGTTCAAATCCCAGCAACCACATGTTCAAATCTCAAAACCATCCATAATGAGATCTGACACCCTCTTCCAGGGTTTCTGAAGACATTGTACTTACATATAATAAAAAGATAAATCTTTGGACTGGAGTGAGCGGGGGTGGGGGGCAAAGAGAAGAAAAAGTGTCTGAAGACAGCTACAGTGTACTTACATATAATAAATAAAATAAATCTTTAAAAAAATGATCACAGGGTTAGAAGTGTGAACACTATTACATTCCCAGGTGTGCTATGTTCTCAGGCAGCCAAGGCAGGCCCGAGTGCGTATCAGAGGCTAGCTTTCAGTCTTACTGTGTGCTACACTTACCTGTGTACCTTAGGCTAAATCCTGCTGAGTTGCTTAGGTTTGCTAACAAGTTCCAGCAGACAGTAGCTTAGGGGCACTGAGTCACTTGTGTGAGGCATGTAACCTTCCTGTGCAGTGCAGACTGGTGTGCTGAGGCTCCGCCTTCGTGGCAGCAGGCAGAAGAGCAGAGAGTTTGACCCACAGACAGTGCTAGACAAATATTTGTTGAATGATCATTTTCTATAGGGCCTCAGGCTGGAGGCTGGGAAGGAGGTCTGTTTGTGAACAGAAGAGGCCAAAGGAAACAAACTGGAGGTAGGGACAAGACTTCATTAAGAACAGTCAGAGCCATGTCAACCCAGGGAGGCAGGCATTGGGGCGTGGGGGTGGGGTTACACCAGAGGTTAAGGCAGAAGGATTATTGACAGTTTGAAGCAATCAGGGCTATATAGTGAGTTCCAGGGCCACCCGCTTGGGTTCTGTGGCAAGGAGCCTGTCTCTAAAACAAAAAACGAACAAAAATAATTGTGAAAACTTTTTCTCCAGGAGACAATACAGGGGCAAAGAGCGCTGTCAGGGAACTAGGAGAAATGGGTCTTGCTAGTGCTGGGGCTAAGTTGGAGAGATGGCAGTGAGTCTGGGGGTCATCCACGGGGAAGGGGGAAGAGTGGGGCAAGGAAGATGTGTTCCGGGTACCCGGAGTGTGCACATTCATTCATCTGTGTGGTTTGTGTACATACCAGATAGGGACATTCAGTGACCTTTGTCTTTCATAGCCACAAAGCTCCTTGCTTCCCAGCCTGGAAAGCCCAGTGCCTTACCTTGGAACTCAAGGCTAGATTTGGAATGGCGTTTAGTAATAGGTTATTTCACTGCTGGTGAAATGAGCCAAGTCAAGCCAGATTAGATTATATTAAATGCAGGTTTCTTAGAAAGCAGCTCTGGGGGGAGCTCAGTGGCCTGAAGGATGGAGGGCAGGGAAGTCACCATGGGGGGGAGAGCGCATGCGCAGACGGAGAAGAGAAGGGGAAGAAGAGAGAGGAGAGAGAACAAGGAGACCAAAATGTCTGGATTATATAGGGAAGAGCCCGCGGGCTGGACCGCTCAGGGAAGAGCCCGCGGGCTGGACCGCTCAGGGTTGGGGGCAGGGTATGCCAGATAGAGACTGAGGGATGTTGGGAGAAGCTGGTGGCCAGGTCTGCTTTGATGTGTCAAACACGTACCTCAGTCCCTTGTCCCCGGGTCTGAAATCAAACACTTCGCTCTGTTCTTGGTGTTACACTTCACGCCACATCTGAGAGCAAAGCCGCAGAAGAAATCCCAAGCTGGCGCTCCCACTACCACACTACTGGCTTGCCCGGACTGATGCAGCCCTCTGCAAACTCCAGTCAGAGCCAGAGAGTGATCTTTGCAGTCGTAGTCCAGATCAAACCATGTGTCTCCATGCTCCAGATAGACTGTAGCGCCCCTGTCAGGCTGCCTTCTTATTTCAGGGCTTTCGGGTTGCCACTTAAGGTTTAATAATAAAGACAGTGAGACAACTGTATAGTTTAAACCTGTCGGGCCTTTTGCTGGGGCAGTCTCAGCTAGCTTCTAACTTAACCCGACTTCTCTACTATTTCCACATGCCACCCTCTGCCCATCGCCCTGCTTTGTTCCCATCTCCCTTCTGCCTTCTTCCCTGTATCTGTTCCGAATCCTGCCCTGACGATCTGATTGTCTTTCTGCCCCTGCTCCAAGCCACCAGCCCTTTATTATGCAGAAAGCCACACCACCCAGTTGGCTTTGGGGGCTACTGACTTGGCCTAGTGCAGCTTGCCTTTCTGTTTTGAGCAGGTGAGGAAGTGACAAACATTTGCATATCCTGCCAGCCTGGCACCCTCTCATTTAACAGTTGGAAACACAGGGACTCACTTTTTCATAGCTGGCAAATACAATATTTGTGGTCATCCCAGCACCCTCTGCTCTCATCTTGGGCTCTCGGTTCTGCAACTCTGGACTCAGCAGCTCAGCTGTCCTCTTATGGCTCCCTCTTCCTTATCCATATTAGTATCTTATATGATAGATATGATTAGTATCTTATATGCTCTCCCTGACTGGAAAGGTCTTCCCTAAGAGAACACATACACACACACACACATGATTTGCACTTTTGACTTCAGTTTTTATTGATTTATTTAGAGATAGGGGTCTCATGAAACCTAAGCTAGTCTCAAGCTCACTATACAGCCAAGGCTGGCTCTGAGTTCCTGGTCTTTCTGTCTCCATCTCCTCGGTGCTGGGATTACAGATGCAAATCATCATGGTTAACTGCTACCTCCTCCGAGAAGCCCTCTTAAGGAGACTTCCTAGTGCCTCTATCCCCTTACCCTGCCCTTACATTTTTTATTTTACTTATTGCCAGTTGAAATGATAGTACTTGGCTTTTAATATTATGGGCAATTTTAAACATGTACAAAAATAGAGAAACTCGTCCAGCAGGTTCCATGAGGCCATCCCTCAGCTTTGTAGTGATCAACAGCGGGCCAGTCTTACTTTCCCCATATCCTTTGCTTTTCAGCAAACCCCAGATGTTTGGGGGGGGGCAGGTTTCGAGACAGGGTTTCTCTGTATAGCCCTTGCTGTCCTGTCACTTTGTAGACCAAGCTGGCCTCGAACTCAGAAATCTGCCTGCCTCTGTCTCCCGAGTGCTGGGATTAAGGGCATGGGCCATAACATCTGGTTTTAATTTTATTTTTTTGAGTTAAGGTCTCCTTCTGCAGCCCAAGCTGGTGTGAAATTCACGATGTAGCCCAGGCTATAACCATAGCATTACGTATGATTATTTTTGTTTATCTCAGGCTGGCTCTGGGCTCCCATTTCTCTTGCTTCAGCTTTCCAAATATGGTAACAATTAAAGGGATGAATCACGAGGCCCAATTTTTGTTATATTATCTGTTTATCTTTATGTTATGGATACTAGGTTACATATAGTCTAGGTAAGCCTCACACTTAGTATGTAGCCCCTACCTCCCAGCCTGCTAGGAGGGTGAAAACAGGTGAAAATCTGCTTGCCCAAATATGAAGCAGCATCCACGGTAACTAGGTTTGTCTAGCTTATTCACTGCTGTACCTCCTCCTGTCTAACACAGGGCCTTGCTCAGAGCAAGTGACTCTGGACATCTGCAGGGACGACAGCTCTTCTCAAGACAGTGCACGTGCAGACTGTGGTTTTCATGTCCCTTGCAGCACCGGTGAGAGAGACTCTGCACGTGCGTGTGCATGGAGCATGCGATAGTCCTGTGAGTATGTGCTCACTGGCTAGTGTGTGCTGCCATCATTGCAGCTGGTGGCCGAGAGCATACCTCCTTCCTGACATCATCGCCCACACCCCCAATCCCCAGTGACTCACAGGGGTGTATTTCCCTGTTTCTCAGTCAGGCTTGAGGAGTGAGGAAGGAAGTGCTCCCTGGCCTTTTTGAGCCCTCTGGAGACCCAGAGAGCTCCCTCCTGTTCTGTACTATCATTCTTTAGTTATTTGCTATCCCCAACCAGCAGAACTGCAGCATCCCCATCTCTGGCCTTGAAGCCCTGCCTAGCCGGGCCAGCATCAGCTGAGTGGGATTTCGAGTATATCTGCAGGAAGGATGGCCATGTCCCATCCTGCTGACTCTTGGTGTGGTTGCTGGATAGCCGAACAACAGCATCTCAGTCAGGGCAACCGAGAGCACAGATCTGTCCAGGAGACTCAGCCGCACCCCCAACGCCGTACCAGTCCTGCACCTTAAAGGACCGTTCTCCTGAAAGGTTGATCCAGTCCATCACAGATGCCTTCCAGGGTCTACACCCTGTCAGACCAGAGACACACAGATTTTCAGTTTGGTCCCCAAAGTTCCTGATGGGACTCAGTCTTAGGCCCAGAGATGAGGAGTAACTCTCCTATAGTCATACAGCAACTCAGAGGCAGAGCTGGACAGAGCTAAAATGTTTGAAAGCTTACAGGCTCCGAGGATGTGCCTCTCAGCATGGGCATCCCAGCACTTGAAGAGACACCGCAGTGGTCAGAGGTGTCACACATAGGGGTCAGGGCAGACACCCCTGAGATTCAGGGAATTGGGAGTGGTGGGAGCTGGTCTGTCATAGATATAGGTAGAGACAGGAAATGAAACTGAAGTGGAAGCAAGTGTGAGACTCAGTCAGAAAGCTGGTACTGAGTTCTGCTAGACCTGAGTTTCCCTAGATGGACAGTAACCTCAGCCCAGTTATCCTGTCTTGAATCAGAACAGGTGAGTGGTCTTGTCCACGTTCTTCAGGTAACAGTCATTGTCCCCACCCTCCCTCTTTCCATTTATGGATTCAGTCCCCTGACATTGAGGAGAACTCTGAGTAAAAAAATCATAGGGGCTGGAGAGATGGTTCGGTGGTTAAGAACACTGGTTGCTCTTCTAGAGGACCTGGGTTCAATTCCCAGCACCCACATGGCAGCTCACAACTGTCTGAACTCCAATTCCAGGGGAATATGGCATCTTCACACCAATGCTCATAAAATAAAAATTAAATAATTTAGAAAAAATTATGACTTTTGTTCATGTGTGTGTGGTCAGAGGACAGCTTGCAAAGACAGTTCTCCCCTCCTACCATGTGGGTCTCAGGGCTCAAACTGAGTGGGTGTTGAGGGGTGTGTGGGGGTAGGTGGCTGTGAGTGTGTGTGTGTGTGTGTGTGTGTGTTTGTGAATGTATGTGTGATACCTCTGGCTTTCTGGCTTGGTAGTAGGCATCTTTCCCAGTGGAGCCATCTTGTTTTCTGCACAGTCTTAAACGGAAGAGCAGAACTCCTCTGAGGGTGTAGAAACTTCTTGTGTAGGCCTCGCCATGCCCATAGGCAGTCAAGAGTGGTCATCAGTCCAGTCTGAGTCTTGTCTTCCAAGAGTGGCCTGTTTTTTCTGACAGGTATCAGAACAGGGTTCTGAGGTTCTCCTATTTTGCTTGAGTGCTCTTGACCTTCTCTGATGTGTTCCTTGTCCATCGTACTTGCTCCAGGAGCCTCTGTACCCAGAAGCCAACTGCTAAGAAATGCAATGCTGGCAGCTCAAAGAGACCCAGCTCCGCCAGTGAGTCACTGTACGGCTATGGACAAGACACTCTTCTCTGGGAGGGAGAGGTATGGGTCTGTTCTGCACTTGGCTCCAATGAGCCCTTCAGAATGGACAGCCTTGCTGGAATAGGGACTCATGGAACCTAGAGGTCCTGTGCTGAGCAGGAGAGGACTTGGCGGGGACCTGGTTTGTGTTTGCCTCCTGCATCGCTTAATGAATGGCCTTTGTCTTGATATGCTGAGCTCCCGTGAAAGATTTGTAAACATGTTTTGCTCATAGAGTTCATAGACAGTGGGTAGGAGGGAGCCATGGTGAGTAGGGGTGGGGGTGGGGGTGGGGGTGAGAAGCAGACTCTCAGAGAGAAATTCAGACTGTGGTGCTCTCCCTGCCTGGGTGCTTGCAGAGCTCCTGGTAACAAGGTAGTGAGCGGTTGGAGCCCAATCAATACCCCTGGGGGTCGGGGAGCTAAAGGAACTGAAGTCATTCTCAAAGTGGGAGCTGGGGCACCTTGGAGCCGGGACTCAACCCTGACGGGATGTACAGAACTAACCAATGTTTACTACAAGGTGACAAGTGTTGGGCCTTTCCCCAGGCTAAACACTCAGCAATTCAGATAGGGAAATGGGGAGGGCCAAGCCTCTGTCTGCATCAGGACAAGACACAGGGTGGAAGTCACACAGCAAGATATTCCTTCCCCAGGCCTGGAAGGACAGTGGAACAGCCTCGGTTGCACTGTTTGGTTTTGAGATGGTATCTCACTGGGTAGCCTCTACCCTTACTGGCAACCCATTACTCTTCCAGGCTGAGGATTTCCGGGTAAGCAGAGACTGGCAACTTTGTTCAGAGATCTCTGTCCTTTTTACTGGTAGATGGAACTAGCCCAGCTGCAGAAGGCCGTATGTCTGGGGCTGTGGCACTAGCCAGGGGTGGCCTTTGGGAGGCAAGGGTTGGAGTGGACTGTTTCATGGAGGCCCTCCGTCTGATCAGACCTGGTTGCCAGCAATCTCTACACAATTTCCTTCTCTTGATCTTGGTGGAGTGTCCTGTGGTTAGAACCCTACCCTGAGGTAGGGCATGTAGGGGAATTTACAAATGTGCACAGAAGGACAGATGGCATCATGAAGTAAAAGTCAAAACCTTTGGGCGGGGTTGTGTGGCCTGCCTCCTTCCCGCCCAGCAACTGACTGCGCTGCCGCCGTGACCTGCCTTGCTCTAGTCTGGTGGTGTAATGAGCCAGCACCATGCAGTTCATTGTGCTGTGTGTATTCCAATAGCCTGTAGCCTTGTTGAAATCTCACTCAGCCATCTGGGGAAGAGCCTGGGAGTCCCCATTTCCTTTTCTTAACCTAGAGCTTTATATAACTGCTTAGGCGAAGGCTCTGTCCTGGGCTGCAGCCCAACCTGGTTCTTTATTTTTAAGATAGGGTCCCATACAGCCCACTCTGGTCGTGCACTCCTGATCCTCCTGCCTCTAACCCCTAAATGCTGAGATGACAAGAATGTGGCTGCCATGCCCTGCTTACCTGTCCTTCCTTCCTTCCTTCCTTCCTTCCTTCCTTCCTTCCTTCCTTCCTTCCTTTTCTTCATTTATGTTTCAAATGTTATCCCGAAAGTCCCCTGTACCCTCCCCCCTGCCCTGCTCCCCACCCAACCACTCCTACTTCCTGGCTCTGGTGTTCCCCTGTACTGGGGCATATAATCTTTTCAAGACCAAGGGCCTCTCCTCCCATTGATGGCCAACTAGGCCATCTTCTGCTACATATGCAGCTAGAGACACGAGCTCTGGGGGGGGGGGTACTGATTAGTTCATATTGTTCCTCCTTTAGGGTTGCAGACCTCTTCAGCTCCTTGGGTACTTTCTCTAGCTCCTCCATTGGGGACTGTTCTTTTCTTTCTTTCTTTCTTTCTTTCTTTCTTTCTTTCTTTCTTTCTTTCTTTCTTTCTTTCTTTCTTTCTTTTGGGGGGTGGTTCGAGACAGGGTTTCTCTGTATAGCCCTGGCTGTCCTGGAACTCACTTTGTAGACCAGGCTGGCCTTGAACTCAGAAACCCGCCTGTCTCTGCCTCCCGAGTGCTGGGATTAAAGGCGTGTGCCACCATGCCCGGCTTGTCCTTTATTTCTAACAAGTTTACAAGTAATGCTATTAGCCCACAGAGGACTTTGAGCAGCAAAGAGGATACCCATTTCTTCTGCATCGTTGTGACCCAGAGCCTGGGCCCTGGAAGTCCTCTACAAACCACCCTGACAGAGCATCAGAATGTTAGCTTGGGAATAGCTTCGGTCTCTGGCTAACAGTGCTCAGGTCTGGCTGGGGACAGGAGCTCTCCAGCCCCAGCCTCACTCCTGTTTACGCAGGAAAGTCCTTTCTTAGTTACTGCTGATTTAGCCAAAGGGTTGTTTCACATCTGAAATGGAAAGGAACACGGTTCAACCCACTCATTATCTTGATGGCCACAGGAGGCCCTCTGAGGAGGTGACGCCCTTTATGAGGACAGCAGCCATCAGTTAAAGACTATGATTCATGACACTGAGATGGAACCATGCTCAACTCCTGTGGCTGCCTGCCGTCTCCTCAATGGAAATGCCCAGCCGTCTGTCAGAGAAGGGAGCAGACAAGAGTGGGCTAGCCCTCCCGTACTGGACTTCTCCTAATGGACCAGCTCCACTAGCTTGAGGCACACACACATGATAATTCCTTAGTTACTTTCTGGAATGCCTGGACCTCCTCAGGAAGGGATAAGTGGATTTCTATTTGTATCTACCTCAGCAATTTCGGGTTATTGTGCCAAGACCTGAGTAATCTTAGGGGTTACTGCAAAATACATAGGAGAGCACCTACTGGGAGGGGACCCAGGGCAAGATGGACATCAGGCCAACCTTACCTACTTGCCAGGACTCCTCCCACATTGTGCACAGGAAAGGGACCCAACCAAAGAATCTGGAGCCCTGCCCTTGGACCATCACTCCTTTAAGATCTGTATCTTGTGGAAAGTGAGGAAGACTCCAGCAGCTCTAGCAGTTTCTATTGGTCAGGGGAGGTTAGGCTGGAGTTGGAAGAATCACTTCTCTGGCTTCCTATTGGAAGATGAGAGTTCTAACTCAGTGAACTGCACAATTGCCATAGCAACCACACTTAAAGGGCCAGCTTCTTAATGGGCTCCCTTCTTTAGACTCTTAGGCAATAGGCAGTTTCCAAGCTGGGGGTCTAGAGATCTGAGGATCTGAATCCCTGTGGAAATCCCTCCTTATACCCACGGGTCCTCCTCCTCCTC
>NC_034599.1:51712632-51790977 GCF_900095145.1 Mus pahari | reverse complement strand
TGGTTGTGAGCCACCATGTGGTTGCTGGGATTTGAACTCAGGACCTTCGGAAGAGCAGTCGGGTGCTCTTACCCGCTGAGCCATCTCACCAGCCCTAAAGATTTAATTTTTATGTATATGGATCTTCTGCCTACATGTATGTTTGTGTGCCGTGTGTGGGCCTGGTGCCCACAGAAGCCAGAGGAGGGTGTTGGATCCCCAGAACTGGAGTTACAGTTAGTTGTGAGCCACCATGTGGGGGTTGGGATTCAGACTTGGCTTAACCGAGACATCTCTCTAGCCCTGCATCCTACCAGTGAGCTGTATCTCCAGCCTCTGTGAACTATTTAGTAGAGGTGAAGGAACCCTGCCCTTATGTTTTAGGAGTCTGTTTGAAAGGGTCACACACACACACACACACACACACACACACACACACACACACACACGCAAAGTTGTGTTCAGCCCTCAGCTTGACTGTGTTGTGAAAGACTCAGGTTCCAGCACGGCTTGGGCACAATGGTCTGGGTACCAGCTTACCACCTTAGCCCAGGCTCAGAGCAGCAGAGCAGTGTCAGCCTGTGCCAGTGCCTGGGGGCAGGGCTGGGCAGGGCAGGGCAGGCTGTGTGAATAGAGGGTGTTGTCAGTCCTCTAGGGGAAACAGGAGATGAGGGCAGATCCTGCCTGGCAGGTTTGTCACCCACATCTCTGCTTACACTTTCAGGGACGCTCCTTACTCTGGGTGGAGACTGGCCCGGAGGAGCCAGCCTTAACTTCCTGGGAGTGGCAAGGTGGAGCTGTGAGTTATATGGGGATGCTCTTGGTCTTCCTAACCTGGGGGTCAGAGACATCACATTTATAAAAAGGAAACTAGTGTTGGCAGCTTAAGACACAGAGTATTCTGGGGAGGTACGGGGCGGGGTGGGAAGTGATTTTTTTTCATGGCAGTGTTTCTCTGTGTGGCACCACCGAAGCCTTGCTGGCTCTCATCTATCGTTCGTTACTCTGCTGTGTGGCTCTAGCTGGGTCTCAGGCCCTCCCTGATTCTGTCTCCCTGTCCCTCCTGTCCCTCTGGAGATCTTTTTGTTGGCAATCCACCTGGTTCCAAGTTTCCTGCATGAAGTCTCTGAGAGGGGCCCAGATGTTAAAATGGGCACCATACCATGAGAGAGTGTTGTCTGGGGGCAGGCAGGGTGGTGAGCGGGAGCGAGGCTCAAATGTTACAGATACTGGGACACGTGCAGAGGAAATCCCAGTCCCCAGAGCTGGTCAGCTGCCAAAGGTCTAACTTCCTGTTCTTAGGCCTCATGGAGTCCCATGTTTTCCCAGAGCACAGAAACCTACTGCCTCCTCCCTTGTGCTCAGATAGGATCTCTGGGAGCCCAGATTGGCCTTCAATTTTTTAGGATCAAGAATGACTTTGGGGCTGGAGAGATAGCTCAGCTGTTTTTTGTTTGTTTGTTTGTTTTGTTTTTGGTTTTGTTTCGTTTTTTGGTTTTTCGAGACAGGGTTTCTCTGTGTAGCCCTGGCTGTCCTGGAACTCACTCTGTAGACCAGGCTGGCCTCGAACTCAGAAATTCNACTCACTCTGTAGACCAGGCTGGCCTCGAACTCAGAAATTCGCCTGCCTCTGCCTCTGCCTCCCAAGTGCTGGGATTAAAGGCATGTGCCACCATGCCCTGCCGGCTCAGCTGTTAAGAGCACAGACTGTTCTTCCAGAGGTCCTGAGTTCAATTCCCAGTGACCACATGGTGGCTCACAATCTTCTGTAATGGGGTTTGATGCCCTCTTCAAAGAGAGCAATGGTGTACTCATATACATAAAAAAAAAAATCTTAAAAAAAAATGACTTTGAACTCATTTTTATGCTCCTGCCTCCTAAGTACTGGGATTATAGGCAAGAGAGAACAATTCAGCTTTATGTTTCTTTTTTAATGACTTCAGCCCAGATGATCCCCTGGGCCAGAGTTTGCTTCCATTGCCCCTGATCTTGCATCATGCTCTCGTAGGAAGGGCCGGAGGATTCTATCTGCCCTGTGGCTCTCATAATGGCCTTTCTTTGGAGACTTGAGATCTCACAACCCATTGCTAGCATGATATGCTCTAGGGGTATGGCTTTTCTGTGTCTGCGTTGGTTCCCCTCCTTTAGAGAAGTACCTGGGTCCTCCTAGTGAAGCATGGAGATTGTAAAATGTTCCACACAAAACTCTGCACGTCCAATCTTCCCTTTATGCACTGTGTCCCAAGCTTTGGCATCTCCCCCCCCAGTCCCCATTTCCCTTACTTTTGCTTTTGCAGCCACAATGAAAGGAGGTTGGGGGAGGAATGGGGCTTTGGAGGCCAGGCCAAGGACTCTATGGCTGGGAGCATTTATTTTTATTTTTATTTCCCTGAAGTTCCCTGTAGCGTAAGGGCTTTGGTCCCATCTCAACAAACAGCCCGTCTGCCGGTACAGGTGAGAGTAGAGGACTTTGGGAATGCCCCAGGAGGTGGAAATTCAAGAGCTTGTCCAGATTTGTCCATCCCCACCCCCATGAAGCTAGGCCACATGGCCTGCCCCAGGGGAGTGAAGCTGCCAGGGATAGGAGCCCAGTGCACAGTCAAACCCAAACGACGTACAGCTGCCCGGAGCCTCCGAAGCACCATTCGCCACGGCTCCGTGGAGTCAAGTGCCCCCATTTGCCTGCTCCCTCGTCTTGAGGACAGCATGGCCGCCAGGGTGGCCTCTAACACTCCCGGTCCAAGCGCTGAAGGTTGCTGGCCAGTGCTTCGGGTGCTCTACCCCAGGGCTCTGTGGGTGAAATGGCTTCAGACCTTTGTCCATGCCGTGTTCTCCAGGGCTTCATCAGGCCTGGCTAGGCCAGCACCATGTTCAATAGCTTTCTTGCCTTAAATTAACCAACCCCAGAGCAACCCCACCCATCTTGCACCTCAAATATATTAATCTATTGCCTAACACTCCTCCCCATTCGGCTTCAGGAAAACACAGAGAGGTTGCTCTCATTCTCCTGACCTTGGCAGTCTGGGTCAGGTATGACTTATCTAAGGCCACAGTCCCAGGACCCGGAGTTGTGACCCATCTAGGATGCTTTCCTGTTTTCTGCAGTGAGCTGACTTTAGCTGCCTCTCACCTTGGCCCCCATGGCACTCCAGGTCTAAGAGAGCCGAGGACGGCTCCAGCTCTTGACCCTACTTGTTCCAGCTGTCTCCCAGCTCCCTCCACCCCTGGCATCTTAAGGTCTTTTTTTTTTTTGGCTCTGGAGATCCTCAGGCCAGACCAGGGTAGAGCAGCAGTGGGCCTGGCGGGTGGGCAGGCAGCATCTGGTACAGGCCAGGTCTCACACCCAGTACTGGCCATTCCTGAGGGCAGGATTGGGTGTCCGGCAAAACTGCAATAGTTCTGGGTCAGGCTGGCCTCCTGGTGGGGGCCCCTGGCCAGGCACAGTTATGAGTGGAATGGCTTGGCCTGGCTCTACCTTTCGAAAGGTCTCTGTGTCACTGGCTAGGCCATTGCGGGGTTTGGTGGTCAACACCTGGACATCGTGCTTGCCCGTCTTGTTGCGTTTGCGAAGGTAGAAGAGCAGAGGCAAGATGAGGGCCAGGAGCAGGAGGACCAGGCACACCGGAATGATGATGCTGAACATGTTGGCCTCTAAGAAGCCCAGGAAACCACCTTTGGCCACAGTGGGCATGGGGCTGGATGCTGCCCGACCTGGCTGGCCAGTGGGGACGCTTCTTCCTGGTTTCTCTGTTTCTGTACGAGCCGCTTCAGGGACACTGAGTAGGGCCACACTGTAGGATTTGGCTGCATGGTAAGGTTCAGTGGCAAAGTCCAGCAAGGCCACAGCAGGTGGGACACCATGTGCCCTCAGCTCCAGAGTAAGTCTGTCACCTGCTGGGCCAGTGGACCTGCCCTCTGGCCTGCCCACCTCTAGCCCCAGCCTTCCCTCTTCCAGGTCCTGCTGAGTGAATTCTTCCACAAGTTGGTCGCTCCTAGATTCTGTTCGGCCTTGGGACACCAAGACCACACGGCCATAGCGGGGTCCTGCCAGGAGCCGGAAGCAGGGAATACTGCCTGTGCGGTTGGCCAGCTCACTGGCATCGAGCACAGTGGGGTCAAGGCGCAGGGTGGTACCCTGAGGCCATGGCCCACCGGCCCACACACGCAACAGAGCCTGCACTGTGACATTTACGGTGGCTGATGCGTTCACACCCCTGGCCAGAGCTACGACTTTGAAGTGATCCTGAGAGGAAGAGAGGTTGGTGAAGACAAAGACCACGTCCCCCTGGTCCACCTGCAGCTGGCTGAAGGCCGAGGCAGGCTGCCCCCCTACTAGCAGCTGCCCATACAGGGGTCCCCGAGTGAGGCGATAAGCTACATCTGGCTCCTCACGGTCGGAAATAACCTGGAGCTGCTGCCGGCTCAGTGAGGAACGTCCTAGAGCTTGGGGCACCTCCAGGGGTGCACGCAGCTGCACCTCAATGGTGGATGGCAAGACATCCACAGACAGGGACATGGGTATTGGGGGGCTGGCTCCATCAGACATGCTCAACTGGAAGACGCCGGCCACACTGCTCCCGTTTGCCACGAAGGCCAGTCGCCCTGCATCCACATCAGCCTGTGTGAAGTGTGTCACAGGTCCAGTGTTGTCCCCAGCCAGGCTCAGGAAGCCATTGTGGGGTGCCCTCTGTACTTCATACTCAATTTCCCCTGGAGCTGAGTCTGGGTCGACTACACTCAGCTGGGCTCGAGAGACAGGGGCTCGTGAGCCCCTGGTGACACGGAGAGGAATGGAGGCCTGTGGCTGAGGGGGCCGCTCATTCACGTCCCTCACAGTGATGACAAAGGCCTCAGAAGTCTGGGGTCCTGCCACAGACGTCCCCATCGGTCCCTGGAGGTGGGCACGGAAGCGGAAGCCATCTTGCTGGGTGCCCCCACCACCATGGGTGTACACCAGTTGTCCCGCGGCCAGCTCAGACTGCAGGAAGTGGGGCCTCCTGGCATGGAGTGGCTCCTCAGACACCAGGAGCTGGCCCCGGGTGGGGAACTGTGTGACCTGGAAGAGTACGTCGTGCCGACTGCGCTGAGATGCTGGCACACTGGCTAGGAGGTTGGCGGCATCAAGGGCAGCCACGGTGATCTTGGCCCGCTGGCCCTCAGGGACCCAAAGACCTGGGGGGAATGAGACATAGGCTATGAAGTTCCAGTCCACTGGAAGGAGAACCAGGAATCCCCAGAAAGGAGACCCCGGGGCAAGTCTGCACTGCTCCAGGATGGGGCTCATGGCCCCGGGAGAACAGGACTTCTGATGCCAGCGTTCCTATGCACCATCCCTCTAACTCCCTGGGACTAAGACAGAAGCCGCTATCCCTCTGTTTGGGCACTCTCTATTTCCCTGCATCCTCCGCCTTGCCATCCCACCATGCTATTCACCTTTGTTCTTCCAGAGACGGCTGGGATGCTGGGGACAGGCAGCTTCGAAAGACACCATCACGGCCAGGGTGGCAGCCAGATCCCTGGCAGGTGGTGAGGACAGCTGGAGGCCGATGGTGTCGTGGGCTTCCCAGAAGGGCTCAGAGGACATCTCGTGCTCATACAGAATATTCCCAGCGTTCACCTAGTGGGAGACACGGTGGTTGGGTGTGACAGGTGGGTTCAGTCTGTAGTTCCTGGGAGCTCCCTGTCAGGCTGGCAGGGCACGGGCACTCTCTAATCTCCTCAGTGTCCGGCCTTACCTCTTCTGGCTGAACCTGGGTCTGTCTGTGTAGCCTGCTGTCTACCTCATTGGTTCAAGGGGTCCTTAGGGAATCACACGGCCGGGAAAAGCTGGGCTCTGAAGCTGGGGTGATTGGTCACTGATTCATGTTTCCGTTTAAACTGGGTCCCTCTTCCTTGCTTCCCACAGGCACCGCTTCTAGTCTCCCTTCTGTTACATCAGATCTCCCCCAAATAGATTATCTTTCTTTTTTCTATGCAACCAAGTTAATTTTTCCTTTCATCTTAAAGAAAATCACTCTTGGATTTACATTTTTTTTTTTTCTCGAGAGAGGGTTTCATGCATCCTAGTCTGCCCTGGAACTTGCTAAACTGCCAGTTTTTTTTTTTGTTGTTGTTGTTGTTGTTTTGTTTTGTTTTTTAAGATTTATTTATTTATTATATGTAAGTACACTGTAGCTGTCTTCAGACACTCCAGAAGAGGGCATCAGATCTTGTTAGGGGTGGTTATGAGCCACCATGTGGTTGCTGGGATTTGAACTCTGGACCTTTGGAAGAGCATTCGGGTGCTCTTACCCACTGAGCCATCTCACCAGCCCTAAACTGCCAGTTTTATGTGGTGGTGGTGATGACTGGAACCAGGGCCTCGTGTCTGCTAGGCAGGCAGGCTTCCATTCGATCCATCTCATCTTTTCAGCTGGCACTTACCACCTCCCTCTTTTCACTGCAGCAACATTCCCCAAGAATAGTGTCCAATGTCACCATACATCCTCAGCCCGCTCCACTCAGGATTTTGTTCCTATGATGTCATCAATGGCACTAATGAGCCCTATGCATTAGAGCCAGAGACTGGCTTGGGTCTCGCTGACCGCTGAGCATCGATTGACAAGATGAAACTTCCAGGATGTGATTTTCTGCTTTGGGTCTCCTCGGATCTCTCTTGGGTCTCTGCGGGTCCTGCTCCCCAGCATCCTGTGGCATGGTCGGTCCCTGTCCTACCTACTCCGTGCAGTCTCAGAGCCCCAAGTGGTCTTCCCCAGGCTCTACAGCCCAGCTTACTCTCACTGGAACCCCAGTCTTAAATATCCACCTGTGTCTTTTGCTCCACTGATGTCTATTCAAGCTCACTAGGCCCAGATGTGCCCAGTGGCCTCACCTGAGACTCTATCGCCATGACAGCAGCTCTGCTGTTGAGTGGCTCAGGGAAAACCCCAGAGACTTCCTTAGCTCCTTTCTCCCTCCCCACCCAGGTCCTATCTGGGTTACTGCAAACGTTTTCTCTCTCGTATTCCGCTCAAGGCCTTGGCCCACTGCCTCTACAGTCCTAACCCAGGGTGAGCCTTTGAAAACGTATGGTGAGTTTCCTGTTTTTGTTTTGAACAAGGGTCTTACTACATTGCCCAGGTTGGCCTTGACCTCCCAAGCTCAAGTGGTTCTCCTGCCTCAGTCTCCCAAGAAGCTGGTGTGTGCCACTGTGCCAGGTTGAGGATGGCTCTTTCTCAGTGCTGTATCAATTCACTAACTGATCGCAAAGACTCCATCATTATCCAGGAGACCTCACATCAACTTTACAACCCATTCTTTAGGGCCAAGTGTATGTTCAACCCCAAGTAGTATTCTTTGTTTCTGTAAAGAAATCTGTTTCCTGCCCCTTCTGACCAAGACGCATCCTCATGCCTTATCTTTGTTTCCCCCTTTAGGAGGGAAAAGCAGAAAGATTTTCCTTTCAGCAAGGCAGGGCTTGCACAATCGTAAACCAGAAACGGAGTGGGGTGGCTGTGAGCGAGCGAGCCACCTCGGAGTCCCAGAGCACTGCAATCGGGTTGTGCTGTCTACACTGGGAGCCGATCTGCGTTAAGGGAGGGGGTGTCTCCTCAGTGGTTTGCTATGAGAAGGAGCACAGGCTTTTAAAGAATCGGTTTATCAGGTTTCTGGAAACTTTCCTAAGGCTTCAGCGGTGACAACTAATGTTAAAATATTAAATGTAATGTGTATTCAAATAAAACACATCTGTGGGCCAGATGTGTCCTAAAGGATTGAAGACTGTCAGTTGTAAGAAACCTCTAGTCCAGGCTGCTGGTGGGCACGGTGGGAAATGGAGCCCCCCTCCCCCCAGCAGTGGTGGTGGAGGTCAGCATGACACCTGGCTGCCTGTTGGTGCTCCCAGTACGAGAAGGCCCGAGTGAGAAAAAGGCAAAACTCAGGCCAGGTGTGGGGACAGTGTCCTTAGGTGAAGGGAACTCAAGGCTTAGTCATGGTCTTGCTTCTTACTAGCCATGTGTACTGAGCGAAAGTCACTGGACTGCATATGTACTGCTTCATCTACAAACGGACGTTACCTGAGCTCTGCTCTGTCTAGCCCAGCGTCTTGAAGGGCAGTGGTACTGTTTGTCAATCCACTGCCTACTGCTACCTGACCTCTGCCAGGGGAGGAGGGTGTCTGTGCCACGTAGCCTCTTTCCAGCCTTCTTGGGTGGCACTGCCAGTCTGGCCCCCTGGTGGCCATTCAGTCCTGTGTCCTTCATGTTGCTGGAGCATGGGGGTTGGCTGGGTGGGGAGGGGCACCCATGGCCTTGTCCCAGCCTCTCCTCCTTCCTGGTCCCTGATAACAAGGCTCTCAGTGACTCAGGGCATACAGCTGCCCTAGCCACTGGCAGATTTTATTGTGGGGGGTGGGGCAGAAAGGGGCTGTGGTAGATGCTAGGGCCCGGGAGAAGAGAGAACACAAGCCTAGCAAAAGATGTGCAGGGCCCAAGGAATCTTACTTGACCCTAGTTAAGGCAGCTTCCTCCTCTGAGCTACCTGCTGGGTGGGAGTTGCTCCCCCGCCCCCACACCCGGAGGGCTCCCTGCCCCCCCAGCCCCACCCCCAGCTCCTCTGTTCCAGTACTTCTCAGGAGGAGCACACACCCTGATGGGGTAGAAAGGAACTTGTGGGGCCCAGGAGGCCTCTGAGTTCTGGAAAGAGACCTGGAGGTGGGTCCTGCCCTTTTCAAGGGCCAGGGTAAGCCTTGTTGGAAAGTTCTTGGAGCAGCACCACAGTGACAGGGCCAGTGGCAGGGTCAGCCATGTTCTCGTGGATCCTGCTCATGGGGTCATGCTGTGACTTTATGTGCCCACATGACCTCTAGGCGGGAGCACCGAGTGAGTTGTTTGTTCACAAGAGCCTGTCCTCCACCATGGCCCAGAGGAGCTGCTCACAGTGCCTGAGACCTTGTGGGGACCAATCCGTTCGTTCGTTCATGTGAAGAGTGATGACCACTGCCCCCCACTAGTTAGCACCTATAGCTCAGACAGCCTCGACACGCGGCTGGGAATTAGAATGTTGATCCGTGGTCCTGGTGTGCCCTAGGGACTCTGCTCCGAAGAGCAGATCTCAGTGTCCCTCAGCTTGGCCCACTCTGCCTGGGACTCATCTGCCCCCAGCTTGCTTACATTCTCTGGCATCTTTCCTGAGTTCCAAGCTCAACTTCATCCCAGACTGTCCGGCTGAAGTGAGCTCGGCCCCTCACCAGTCACTGGGGTGCCCCTGGCCCTCCTTCCTGGGCCCTGGTCACCCTCTGGGATCCAGCTGTGGCTTCCTTCTGGAGGCCTAACCCTGAGCTGGGGCAGGATCCAGAGAAGCTAGCTGCTGGTGAGGTGCATGCTCCAGCTGGCAGCCACCTAAGGTAAGGTTGGGGTCTGTGTGGTGGCTGAGGAGTGAGGCCCTTACCTCAGCCTGGGTGAAGTTCACCAAGGCCTCCTCTGCACTTCCTTGCTGGGCATGGAGGAGTCGGCCAAGCTGGGGGCCTCTCACCACCCGGTAGAGCAGGTGATGAGGGTCAGCGCCTGTGCTGGAACTGGCGCTCAGGCTCTGGCTGCTGAGCGGCTGCACAGACTCTGCGAAGCATGAAGGAGCCCATTAGCTTTTGACAGGAGCCCAGGCCAGGGTCCCACACTACCATCCTCCATTCTGCCTCTGCTAGCCAGCATGCAGACCTACCTGGACAGACAGTCAACTTCCGGGTGCCCTCCAAGGAGAGGACTACCTGCTTCTGGGCCACCACTCGGAAGAAATGTCCAGGAGAAGTGTGTACGCCGTCAGAGAGGTCGAAGTGGAAGCCTCCTTCAAGGGCTCCTGAGCACAGGGCGGGTGGAGCTGGATCCTGCTGGCCCGGGGTAGCTCCCTCCCCTCAAGGTACCCCCACCCCAGGAGGCTGGAGAACCCACTTGGCACCCACCTCTGTGTGAGAACAGTACAAGCCCACTGTCCAGCTGGGCCTGTGTGAAGCGGAGGACCTCGCTGTCCGGTGCTACCCTCAAGGCTATCCGTCCGTTGCTGGGCTGCTCGATGGTGTAGACCAAGTCTTCTGGCCCCGAATCATTGTCTGTTCCCCTGAGGGCCTCAGGAGGGATGGGCACAATGGCCCCCTCCCAGATCTAGGGACACAGACTGTGAAAGTTCTGCCCACATTGTGCCCTTCCCATCCCCTTCCTCCTGGCCCTTGCACTTCCACCAGGTCCCCAACCTGCTCTGCTCAGCTGTCATGGACACCTGTGCCATTCTGGGCCTTCTATCTCATTCTCCTTTTCTGTCACGCAGGTTCCTTCCCCACCTGGCCTAATCTTAATTGTACCTCAAAGCCAGACCATGTTCCATCCAATAGCTGACTAGAAATGTTCCTGTGTGGTCCTTACCAAGTTCTTACTTCAGAGATCCCCGACCCTGACTGAAGGTGCTGCCGTGTCTCCCTGGTGGGCAGGGCCCTCCCTTCTCTCCCGTCATGGCATACACCACCTGGCGAGGGTGGGCACAGGACAGAGGTAATGGTGTCGGCTAGCACACAACACTTAGAACTAGGCTCTCCTGCCAACTGAAGCTCGGGAGGGAGGTGGAGAGTGGAGAGGAGAGCTGAATTTTCGTATCAGCTAGGAACCCATCCATGCAGAGTGCAGGGGAGGCCCCGTTGGCTACCCACCCACGCAGGGCAAGGTCTTCTTCCGGAGCCCTGTTCCATGTGGCACAGTGCCAGCCACTGAGGCCATTCTGGGTAGGAGGCCCTTATCTCAGAAAACATCCTTCTAATACCTATCTCCCTTCCAGAGTCCAAGAGTAAGATAAAAAAACCAGTGTTGGGCTCCGGGGGGCTAACATGGGTGGATATTGCCACCTAGTGGCCAATTTACCACACAACATTTCCAACTTAGGCAGCCCTTGGTTATCTAGACCCTCAGTCTCTCTCTCTATATGCATGCTTCGTTGTGATCTTCTTCTTCTTCTTCTTCTTCTTCTTCTTTTTTTTTTTTTTAAGATTTATTTATTATATGTAAGTACATTGTAGCTGTCTTCAGACACTCCAGAAGAGGGCGTCAGATCTTGTTAGGGATGGTTATGAGCCACCATGTGGTTGCTGGGATTTGAACTCTGGACCTTCGGAAGAGCAGTCGGGTGCTCTTACCCACTGAGCCATCTTGCCAGCCCCGTTGTGATCTTTATTTGTTGTGATCCCAGAGCTCCCAACCTGCATCCCACAATACAGGGCTTATAATAAATTTCTTTAGATAGGTATTTTGGGCCTGAGACATGAGGGAAAACCCTTCTGTGAACAGGTAGGTCCAGGGACTAGCAAGGCCAAGGATGGTCTTTCTAAACCAAGACTGCCCAGTAACAAAACCTCACAACCGTGTTCCGTTTTCAGCACAGTATCATCTCTCTTCTTCCAAAAGCCAGTGAACCCATTTCACAGAGGATGAGACTGAGCCAGAGAGAAGGAGAGAAGGGACTCTAGTCTCTTTCTGGGACTAGAGATGGGATAGGTCGAGGAGTGAACTCACCTGCAGGCCTGTGTTTGTGGTGAGAACAGGGGGTTGGTCATTAACAGGAAGGATGGTGACAGTGAAGGCCACAGGCTGGCTCTGGCGGTCCATCTCCGAGGCATTAGCTAGCAGGACAAAGCCGTCTGTCTGTGTCTCACTTCCATCATGCACGTAGCGGATCAGCTGCTCTTCCACCTATGAGGAGACTCAGGATTGGTTGTCAGGCTCCAGCTAGCCCAAGACTCAACAGGGATCTTGGGACCAGCACCCTTCATGTCCCATGGTTAGGTACAGGAGATAGATCCCTTTACCCACAGGTAAGAAGTGTGTATGTGGGGCTGGGGAGATGGCTCAGTGGTTAAGAGCACTGACTGCTCTTCCAGAGGTCCTGAGTTCAATTCCCAGCAACCACATGGTGGTTCATAACCATCTGTAGTGGGATCTGGTACCCTCTTCTTGTGTGTCTGAATAGAGCAATGGTGTACATATATAATATATATATTATATATATATAAAATATATATAATATATATATATTATATTAAATACATTCTTTAAAAAAAGAAGTGTGTGTGTGTGTGTGTGTGTGTGTGTGTGAAAAGTGACAACGGTTTCCATTTCCCAGGGGAAGACTGAAATAAAGCATAAAGCAGTGTCAGTGACTAGAGCCGAGGAGGCCCTGGTGTCTCCAGTACCTCTCTCCAGGAGAAGGTGCTGAGGCTCCCATCTTGAGGATGATCCTCCTTCTGCAGGGCCCCGTGCTGCGGTGGCTCTAGCACCTGTAGGACAAGGCCTGGCAGCGTGGGGAAGTAAGGCCCAGTGATCTGGACCAGCGGAGGGGCCAGCGTTCGGGTGCCACCCTCGGGAACGCTGAAGTTTTGAACATCCAGGGGGATGACTGTGGGCAGCACTTCCAGCTCCACAGAGATGCCTTCAAGAGGATCACCCAGGCCCGAGGCCACATCCAGGGAGAAGGAATCACTCCAGGCTCCAGGGCGAGAGTGCAGGTAGAGAACCCGGCCTGAATTCACTGCCTCCTGGGAGAATCTCTGCACAGGATCCAGGCTGGGCGGCTCCTCTGCCGAAGCGCCGTGGGACACCATCACCAGGTAGCCGGCGTTCGGGGGGCTTCTTAACGAGAACATGATGTCGGCAGGCAGCACTGCCTCCTGGACTACCTGGTCAACAGAGACGATGGGGACAAACGGGGTCACAGGCTGTCGTGGACCTCAGGTGGCAGAACAGGTTCGGTCGCCACGTGTGGCTAATTCAGCCACGTGTGGCTGGTCAGCGTTCAGGAGCTATTATAGCTGACACTATGTACCACAAGAGGGCGCTCTCACCATGCGTAGCAGCACAGGCTCCCAGGTCTTAAGCAGTTTGCTGATTTGATCCACCCCAAAGGAGGCCGAGTACTCACTCAATGCCTGATCTAGCCACAAAAATGTCTAAGCACAACCCTTATCAAAGGGTCTTCAGATCCTATGCCTTTTCTTTCTTTCTTTCTTTCTTTCTTTCTTTCTTTCTTTCTTTCTTTCTTTCTTTCTTTCTTTCTTTCTTTCTTTCAGATTTATTTATTATTATATGTAAGTATACTGCAGCTGTCTTCAGACACACCAGAAGAAGGCATCAGATCTCATTACAGATGGTTATGAGCCACCATGTGGTTGCTGGGATTTGAACTCAGAACCTTTGGAAGAGCAGTCGGGTGCTCTTAACCGCTGAGCCATCTCTCCAGCCCCCAGAATACATTCTTTTAGCTTGGAATGCCATCTGCTACTTTTTTTTTTTTTTTTGTGCTGTCCATACTTCATACTTTTCTCTTCTCTCCGCTTCTCCCCTACCTCTTCTTTTGTCTGGCCTGGAACTCATTTAACAGACCAGGTTGGCCTTGAATTCAAAGAGCTCTGCCTGCCTCTGCCTCCTGAGTGCTAGGATTAAAGGTGTGCACCACCAAAGCTTGGCTCATATGCTGCCTCCTCTGGTGTGGACACTTTCTGACATGTTTACTCATGGTCTTTCTCAAAGTCCAAACACTCAGAACTGGAAGGGCCTCCAAACTGGGCTTTTACAGCAAGGCAGTGAGCCAGCTGGTCAGCGTTGTGCTGCGAGCTCCCTGAGTTAACAGACACTTCATAGGCCCTCACAGTCCTGGTGTGTGGGGTCTAGAGAAAGAGCTGAGAACCTGTGGATCTGAGGGGCAGCACTCCTAAAGGTCACCCCTCATGGTATCCTCCTAGGGACTGTGACAGGATACACACTCTTGGTCTCTGCTTCAGAGATTCTGTGGATTTGGCTGGAGCCCAGATTTTACACGGTCAGCCATAGCACGGACACATGTGTGTGTGTGATCTCTGGAGGGGCATGACACTTAACAGGTAGGTGTATGTTCCTAGACGCAGCATGTGGAGCTACAGCACATACAGGTGACTACTGAAGCTGTAATACTCCTAAGACTCGAGTGCCCACAGGAACACCCCCTTCATGGAAGTATCCTCAGCTTGGCAGGGCCTCGTGCACCACCTTACCTCTAGCTGGTCCCTTCTGATCTCAGCCGCTTCTCCCTGGAAGACGTAGATCTTTTTGTGCTGTACCAGTTGTAGTGGGGCCAGGGGGCCCTCTAGGGCAATGGTCACTTGTAGGATGGTGTTAGTGTGCACTGGCCCTGCTGCCACAGAAAACGCCAGAGTGTCTTGGGGGCTAAGGCTGCCATTGTGGCTGTAGAGAATGGCCCCATCCAGCAAGTCCCGTTGGGAGAAGGAGGTGACTGACTGGCCATCCCGGAGCAGCTGCCCCCACTGAGGGCCAGCGGTTAAATGGTAATGGACCTCATTTCCACTTCGTATATCCAGGTTGGTGTCTAGGTGGAGCACAGCGGTGTCAATGGTGCCCTGGCCTCCTTGAGGAACCACGAGACTAGAACTGTTGGCTACGTGAAGATAGGGTTCTGAGGCTTGGACCTCCAGCATGGCAGTAGCCTGGTGCTGCCCATCAGACACCTGTAGCTGGAGCCAGCCGTGGTCGGCCCCCGAGTGCACAAACAGAACTTGCTTCTTCCTGAGATCCTCTTGGGTGAACCGGTAGATGGGCCTTGTGGGGTCCTCCATAGCCACGATGCTGCCAAAGAGGAGGTCCTTGCGGGTCAGCACCAGTTGCGCATCACTGAACCCTGAATCAGCATCGCTGAAGGCCACATCATCGGTAGTCAGCAGCCGCTGTCCCCCCCGGGCCACGTGGAAGACACGGCTGATGGTCTGCACAGGGGCGTGGTCATTCACAGGCTGGATGGCCACTCGGAAGACACCACGTACCTCCTCCCAGGCCATGTCACCGCTGCCCTCACCCTGGCGTGTGGCCACAAACGGGATATCATCCTCTATGGTCTCAGAGTCATCGTGCTGGTAGACCAGTCGGCCATGGAGTAGGTCCTCATTAGTGAAGGATGTCACTGGGGTGGCCTTCCCCTTTGGGTCCCTCCAAGCCAACCTGCCATGGTGGGGCTGCTCCATCACCTCATAGAGATAGCTGGCGCTGTTGAGACTCTTGACGAAGAGGTGGTCAGCGGACAGCACGCCCTCCCCCCCCTCGGGTACCACGAGAAGGACGTTAGTGAGGACGGGAGCGTTTGGGTCACCACCAATGTGGATGGGGAACGTGTAGAGCGGGGAGAAATGGGGTGGGGATGTGACCCGGAAACGGAAGGAGTCGTCGGCTGCCTCCGAGGTCCGCATTGTGGCCCTGTAGGTCACCCGACCGGCCTGCAGGTCACTCTGGCTGAAGCTCTGGCCATCTGACAGCCTTGTACCCTGAAGCAGGAGATTGCCTCTCCTGGGGGCCTGAACCAACTCATAGTGGAAGGTATGAGAGTGTGGGCCTCCCTCTTCCTTCTCTTCCTCCAGGGACGCCTCTAGATGGGCTGGGGTGAGGGTCTCCTGATGAGGGTTCTGCGTATGCAGAGGCTCAAGCCTCAGCATCCATATTGTGGCCCTCTGGATGGTCACTGGGAAAGACAGATTGCTCAGCGTCTCCTGGCCCACCTGCACCTCCAAGGTCAGGTCCTCCGCCGTGTCTTCGGTGTGGTGTTGTGGGTCAGTGCTCAGGTACCTCACTCGGCCTTGCTCCACATCGCGCTGGTGGAAGGCCATTGTGTCCCACCACTCGGTGCCCTCGACCCCGCCGGCCCCCTGCTTCTGCAGCTCCCCAAATTGCAGGGTACCAGTGACTCGGAACAGCACGCTCACATCCTGTCCCACTGCGTTCGTTTCTACTGACAGGTTGGCAGGCAAGATGGTTGCAGCAGAGCCCTGGGCCAGGTGCAGCCCTGTGTTGTGGAGGATCTGTATGGCTGGACGGACAGCCACTACCTTCAGTGTAGCTGGAGCACTGGCCTGCATCCCATCACTGACCCGGAATGTTAGGTCCTGCGCAGGCCCACCACGGTGGACATAGACTATGTCGCCCGCCTCCAGTTCCCGACAGGAAAACTCAGTTGCTGGTTCTCCCGGCTGGTCTCGGTGTTCCACAGGGACACCAGAGGAGATGCCAAGGAGCTGGAAGGTGAGACCCTCACAGGCAGAGTCTGGGTCGTAGGCCTGGAAAATCTCGGGTCCCAGAGGCTTCTGTGTGTGTTCCAGGATCACCATGAGGCTGCCGTGGGGGAAGATGATGCGAGGTGGATCGTTGACAGGATTGACCTGGATGGGCAGGATGTAAATTTGGCCCCTCCGCAGGCAGGAGGGCACAGGTGCCCGAGCAGTCACCGACACCTCCAGCATCAGCTGGTCAGAGGTGTCTTCAGAGCCGTCGTGAACAAAGCGGGCCTTACGATTCACCACGTCCAACAGGGTAAACATTTTCCGGGTTTGGGCTCCCGGGATGTCTAGCTCCAGCTCACCATGGCGTGCATTCTGGCTCACACTGAACAGCACCTGGGACTTGCGCAGCTCTGCCTCTGTCAGGTCCAGGGTGGGCTGCACGTGCCGCCACTCAAGCCAGGCCGTGCCACCCTCGGCCACCACCAGGGGACTGATGGTAAGCAGCTGGGTGAAGTTCGCAAAGACCGCAGGCAGTCCTGGCTCAGGAATACACGGCTCTGGCAGTTCCATGGCTGGCCAAGCTTCCGGTGCCAGGGTGGAGAAAGTTTCATATGGGCCATAGACCTCTTCTTCATATTCATCCTCCTCAGGCCTGCAGCCTGCTGCCATGTCACGGGTCAGCCAGGCATCCCGGAGGCCCCGCCTCCTGCCATTAACGCTGAAATCTTCTATGCAGCCTACCAGGGAGATATTGGCAGCCCCCGGTGCCAGGCCCAGACGGTGCTCCTGGAGGTGGCGAGAGGCCTCTGTGTCCAGACCCCCAAGGAGGAGACTGCCACGTGGCTCCAGGTAGCTGAGGACCCCACGGTTGAAAGTACGCGTAGGGTATTGGTCTACAGAGATTTCCAGCCGGTGGACGTCTATGTGTACGCTGACCTCGTGGGGCTGCCCGTCAGCCACAGGCACGCTGTTGCGGAGTAGCATGGTGCCTTGGCCCTTCTCAACCACAGCTCGCAAGTGGCCCTCAAATATGTCCACGTAGATAAAGTTGCCACGCTGGTCCCCTGCTTGGAAGGCCAGGGGCGCTTGCTGACTCCGAGTGGTGAGCGTAAACTCCAGCGTGCCCTCCTCCCGAGTGCTCCAGGCGGGGAAGGCAGCCAGTGAGTGGGGCCCAGAGAAGCCCAGGCCCACTTCGTCACCAGCAGAGAATTCTTCAGAACAACCTTCACGAACGTCGGGGGTCAGCGGACGGAGGAGGTTGCGGCCATTGAGAATGGCGGAGTGGAGGCAGCCCCTCAGGGGTCGGCTGATTCCCTTCAGGTAAGGCAGGTCAAGGCTTCCAGAGGAGCCCACAAAGAGCCCGTAGGTGGCCTTGAGGTGGGATGCTCTTGGGATGGGGGCAGAGGTGTTCAACACTCCGTCGACAGACAGCACAGCCCAGCTATCCGAGACAGTGAGCACTACTGTGTGGGGGGCCGAGTCACTCAGCACTGTGTCTGCTGGCGTCTGCAGCCTCAGCTCCTTCTGTCCCAGGGCAAGTCTGACCTGAAGAGAGACAGGGAGATCAGGGGTGGGAGTGGCTGTCACTGAGCCCCCCTCAGAACCCGGACCAGGACAAGGCTTTCACCCTTAGCTCCCTATTGTTTCAACTGGGTAGAGTCAAGGCCCCAGTGTGGCTCAGAGACTGTCCCTGACCCTGGGGATTTACACAAAGCAAGGTTCTCCCCTGAAGCAACACTTTGCATGGTCTCCTCCTTCATCTCTTTTCTTGAGTAAGCAGTGTCAGAAAACCTACTGTGGGTTCCAGAAAAACTACCCCTGGAGGAGTAATGTGCCCTCTGGAATCCCCCGGTGAGCCCCTTAGTATACAAAAGTAGCTTGGCTCACTGTAGGTGAAGAACCCAGAGAGATGGTCTGTGTTTTCCTTTTGAATGTTTTATCTATTTATGTGCATGTGTGTGTGTGTGTGTGTGTGTGTTCATGTGTGGTGTGTGTGTGCATGTGTGAGAGACTGTGTGTGTGTGTATGGGTATTTGTGAGTGTGGTGTGCATACATGGGTGTGTGTATGTGTGTGTGTGTGTGTGTGCTTCTGTATGTATGAGAGTGAGTGTGCCTGTGTGTGTGTTCATGTGTGGTGTGTGTGCTTGTGTGAGAGTGTGTATGTGTGTGTGTGTGTGTATACGGGTATTTGTGAGTGTGGTGTGCATACATGTGTGTGTGTGCTTCTGTATGTATGAGAGTATGTGTGCCTGTGTGTGTGTTCATGTGTGGTGTGTGTGCATGTGTGAGAGTGTGTATGTATGTATGTGTGTGTGTGTACGGGTATTTGTGAGTGTGGTGTGCATACATGTGTGTGTGTCTGTATGAGAGTGTGTGTATGTTCATGTGTGGTGTGTGTGCTTGTGTGAGAGTGTGTATTTATATATGTGTGTACGGGTATTTGTGAGTATGGTATGCGTGTGTACATGTGTGTGCACCTGTGTGTGTGTGTGTGTGTGTGTGCACCTGTGTGTGTGTGTGTGTGTGTGTGTGTATGTGCAGGTACATGTGAAGGTCAGAGGGAAACTCTGAGGAGTCAGTCCTCTCCTGTTATGCTGTGGGTTCTGGGCACTGAGTACTGGTCACCCATCTGGCCTGCACAGAGGTGCATCCACCCACAAGCTGTCCTGCCAGCCTGGATGCTCTGTTTTGGAGGATCTAGTAGAGGAGGTGTCCTCCATGAGACATAGACACCAGAACTGGAGTGGGCGGTGGCAGAGTACAAGATCTTAGGAACCCAAGCATGGAGCATCTATGGACCCTACTGTATCTGCTGCCCCAGGCCCAGGCTCCAAGTGACAACTTGTGGCATCGAGAAGCCATGGCAGCTGTAAGATGATAGGGCCAGGGTCCCTCAGTCGCAATGGGGCATGAAAGCAGATGGGTCCAAGCCTAAGATACTGGGTTCCTAAACATTTTATAACTAGGGGAAGACTCAAGAGACGGCTAAATGACCCCTGGCTAATAACATTGGTCTTAAAGCATGAAATAAGAACAAAAGAGGGTGGTGGTAGGTGGTAGATGATCTCAGATTGTACCACCTTATTACAGGGGACGGGGGAGGGGGAGTCCCAGTCAGATGAGTAGGACAGGGATACTCCCTGGGAGCAGGGATACTCCTCACACATAGATGTCAAGGAGAGGGAATTGGTCAGGCATGGGGAAGAGAAAGAGAGGCACGCAAAAGAGAAAGGCAGGGGTAATAGAGAGGAAAGCCTGTTAGTCAGATACTGCGAGGAGGTGGATACAGCAAGTTCAGTCCAGATGGTCAACTAGGGGCGACAAAGAGAACTGAGACCCGAGACAGCTCGTAGGCAGAGCCACTGCCACCAGGAGCTCACTCTGGGATGTTGCCGGCCACCCACAGCGACAGACCAAGACCCAAGGGCAGAGGTGACTCGCATGAGGTTGCACAGCCAAAGACGAGGCCTTCCAACCTACAGAAGGGATCCCCTAGCCCTGTTACCAGGCGTGCCACTCACCTGCAGGCATCCCGAGTGGAGCTGGAGCAGGAGATGGTCAGTTTGGCCTGCTGCCAAGAGAAGCAGGGCTTCGGGCTGGGATGTGGAGAACTGGAGCAGCAGGTCTATTCTGGTCAGGGTTGAGGGCACAGGTATCTCCAGGTGGTTCTCCCCGAAGAAGGAGGCTGGTGAGAGAGGGAGCTGTGGTCAAGGTCAGGCTCCGGCCAGGAGGAGGTTAGGGACCGTAGAGACAGACAGATGGGCTGCAGGAGAGGGAAGGGCTTCTATGCTGACATGCCCCATGGCTCTATGTGGCACAGCCTAGGGGCTCGTTAAGATTCCCGCTATTCAAGTTTTCTTGGGTTCCTGAAGCCATAGGTTCCTACCACCTCTGGGCCCCAGCAAATGTCCACCTAGGGTCTGGTCTCTCCCTATCTTGTCTTCATCACCTGGCTTGGTGGGCACAGGTCCCCAGGAACAGAGTTCCAGGGGGGACTCTCACAATGAAGGCTGATCCCTGACCACAGTCTTCTCCTAGGGTGGGCTCCTTGTCACAACTGCGCTTCATCTCTGTGTTTGGCTGTGGAGCCTGATGGTGGTGCTATACAGGCATGTCATTTCTTCTCTATTTTCCCAGTGCCTGTGGGGACGGGGTGGGGTGGGGCCGTTTATTGCTCAGAGCCTGCCAAGGAGCAAAGGCTCCCAGGCCAATGGGAAGCACGTGCGGTGTCAGACTCAAAGCCGGCCAAACTGTGCTCCACCGCTCTGCAATTGCTTCCTGCCTCAGCACCACCATGGGTCCCTGGTGAGTACTCGCATCCGGCCTCTCTGTTTCCAAACATGCCTAAGGAGCCAGGGAAGACATCAGCAGAGATCCCCTTCCCAACCCAAGCCAGGGATGTCTCTGAATACAAGGCTGGGGACGCACCACAGGCCTTCCAGTTGGACCAGCGAGGGTCCTCCTCAGGCAGCAGGACAGATAAGGTCTACCCAGGGTTGGTGAGCACCGTGCAGGCCGCTTTGGACCGCACTGGGAAACGTCCTCCTTCAGGCAGTTCCCTAAAATTAGCTTTCTTCAGTCTCCAGCAATTTCTCCACCATTTCTGACCCATTCTTGCGGTGGTTAGAACCTCAACTGCCTGCAGATGTCCAGCGTTGGGGGAAGACAGCAGGAGAAAAGGAGTCCCATCCCGGTCAGGCTGATGGCTCTGACCGAGAGATGTTCTGGCATCAGCCACGCTAACGCTGGGCCCCGGCCAGCCTGAGCCAGCTGACATGGCCTGAGAGAGCAGCAGCAGCCACTGCAGGGGTCTGCACCTTTTCTGTCCCAGGAGAGATGGCCAAGAAAGATAGTGCTGTTCCCGGGGCTGAGCTGAAACCCTCCCTGGTGACTCCTGAGTTAAAAGGATATCATGAGCACAAAGCCACTTGCCCAGGACTCAGTGGGCCCAGCACATCTTGTGTCAGGGAACCTTAGACCGGGACACTGCTCAGCAGAAGGAGCTTGTGTGTGTGTGTGTGTGTGGGGGGGGTGCCGAGTCTGCTTGAGCAAAATGCAGCAAGCCAAACCATGGGCAGCCACGGAACAGAGGGTGGGGCACACGGCCCCCACAGGATGGAGCCACCACCCTGGTGGGCTGGAGTGGCTTGGAGCAGCTGGCGAGAGCTGAACAGGGATTTTGTGGGCCAGGTGATACTGCCCACTCTGAGAATATTTATATCCCGCAAAGAGGTAAACATTTCAACCCTGGGCTGGGCTGCTCACCACCCACAAGGAAGAGGGCATGCTCCCCTTTAGTGGGAGTGATCCCACCCCCACTCCCTTGCCCAGAAGGTATGCTAGGTCTTAGGCAGGGCTCTGGGTCAGGTGCTAAGATGCATGGCTGGCCCTAACCACTGAACCACCTCCCTCTTGCTCCCTTCCCACAGGAGAGAGCAGCAGCCTGTTTGGCTAAGTGGGAGGGTGGCAGGAAGCAGAGGTACTTTCCAGAGAGCTGGGGTCTGAATGAGCCCTTTGAGGGCCTGGGCCCGGCTGTTTCCTGTGTGGAGAGGCACTCACACTGGCTGCCTTGTGTTGCTGGAGTGTGCAGGCCAGGCAGCCCCCTTGTCAGAACAGAGGCCTCTGAAGCCAAGCTGGCTGGGGCTTTGGGAACTCTGACCGGACCCCCACACCTCACCTCCACCCTTCTGCTCCTCTCACCCTCTGACAGGCTGCATTCACAATTGCTGTCATTAGGTAGGGGGCAGTTGGAGAGGGCCTTCAAATATAAAGAGTGTGCAGGATGAAGAAATAATAAGCCAGAAGTCAATCCCAGAGGACATCCTGGAGCAGGTGAGGGCGGCATAAAGCATCACAGAGGAAGAGGAATAAATGATCTCAGGGAGAAGGATCAGTGGAAGGGGGAGGTTTCTGCTCCCATGCCCCCCTACTGGTTCTAGACTACTTACAGGCAGAGGGTTAGTGGTGTAGGCTAAGGAAGGGGGGTGTGGTGGTAGTATGTACAGGCCAAGCTCTCTGTGTGGGAGGGGCCCCAGGCTCTTGGAGATGGGCTGGAGCTTCGGAAAGGCTGCATGCTTGCTGCCTGTGTGGGCTTTTTTTTTTTTTTTTTTTTTTTTTTGGTAGAGGAAGGTCACAGGTGAGTGTCCAGGGCTACGCAGATGTGTGTGCCTGAGTGTGTGGGTGGCTGCTCTGGGGTTTCTTTGGGGTTTGTGTAAAGCTATGTGTTTGTGTATACGCGTGAGGACCCAGAACTGCTAGGACAGAGGAGCGATTGTGCCCAGCCCCTCCTGCCTCCCTTGCCTGCCTGCCATTACTTGGCTAGGCCTGGCTCCCTCAAAGAGGCCATGTGTTCCTGGAGGGCTCCTGCCCCTCCCGTGCCAGAGTTCTGCTGAAGGTGGGGAGGTCCTCGTGGCTTCCCACCCTTCCTCTCATGAACAGGGAGCTGCTGTCTGGACTCCAGGGTGGGGTGGCTCCATGCTTTTCCTGAGACCTGGGGTTAGGAGAGAGAAAGAGCCAGTGTCCTGCTGGGCTGGTCTCTTTCACAGATGGTCAAGCAAAGCTTTGGTCAATCTAGCTTGCCATCCCTCCGCAGGCCCCGGAGTGTGCTGGTACCTCCTGGGTCTCTGGGGTGACACTCTTGGGGAGTGTGTCAGTGGGGATCTGGTCCCTGCAGTCCCTAGTTCCCCATTTAGTTATGTTGAGGTAGGGTCTTACATATAGCCGTGTAGTCTGCATCTTCTTGGTAGGATTCTATACGCACTAGCCTCTTTCTGCTGGGCTGGGAGTGAGGTTTCCAGTTTCCAGGCTTTCTCTACTCCTGGGGGCCTGCTACAGACCCAGTTCCTCGAACTCCTCTGAACTCTGTGCAAGCCAACTGTCTTTCTTTCTATCTGTCCTATTTCTCGACACCACAGCTCTGACACCTAGCTCTGCTCACTGCCCCACCTCTAGCCACGAATTCCTTCTTGTCTCCCCCCTCCCCGCAGCTTTCTCTTTGGCTTCCCCTGCACCTATCTAACTGGGAGTACAACTCCCTGCCCTAGGGATGCACTAGAGAGCCAGGCCTCTGGCCACCCCTGTCCTGGTGCCCTACCCCCGGAGAGCACGTTCCACATCAAAGTTCTCTATAGCCCAGGACATATAGGGGCTATAGGGGAGAAGCTATCTGACTTGGTCTCAGAAAGATAAGCTTCAGGTCTCAGTTCAGCCACTGTCTAAACCCTACCCCAGCCCCACCCACAGCACCCTGTTCCCTGGCAGTGAATCCTGTGAGTTCTGTGCTACCCCTCATAGCCTAGGGCAGTCGGGCAGACTCCCACAGCTGGCTTGCGTCATGGGCAGAGGCAGCATTCCTGCTTGCCTGCCATAGCCTGACTTTATAAGGGAGAAAATGGGAGCCTAGGGCTGTTGGGCAGGATGGGCAGGAGTACCTGCTGTTCAGCTGAGGGCGGGGTGGGGGTGGGAGGCCTGGGTGTGTGAGCATGGGGGTGACGCCTAGTGCTGCAGCAAGAGAGGTGGGCAAGAGAGGCAGGGGACCAATCTTCCCCGATCATCCATCCATCCACACGCTCGGGCACACACAAGCATATATGCATATGTTCCTTAATGCAGCAACTGGGATGGAAAAGAAGAACCAGCCTGGGAGAAAGATGCTGAAAATGAGACATAGTGACCCCTCTTCACAAGGACTGAACTCGCGGGACACAGACTAGTTAGGAAAGGGGACAAGGGAGCCCAGGGAGACAGAGATGGCAGGACCTACTGCTGTGGGCTGGAATGAGGGGTGTTAGTGAGTGGGAGGAAGAGGACCCTGCCTTGGGGAAGCTGGATTTCTCTACTGTAGCCTGTGGGGTTTGGCATCAGGGTGATATATCCTGGTTCCAGGTCTGAGAAGGCAGGGTGAGGCGGGAGTTTTCAAAGGAGTCTGAGGGATGGCGGGCTAGATTCTTGGGAGGGCTGGGGCAGGGTTGAAGGGCTTTCTGTCCACATTCATGGGTGTGAGGGTCCACCTGAATACAGCCTTTGTAAAAGCAATGGGCCAAGTGCCGTGCCTGAGCCACTATATTCTCTCTGAGGTCACCTAGCCCTCAGGCCAGCTCACCTTCTCTTGCACTGCCTAGGACTCCCTCTTTTTCTCCACCATAGTTCTGCCTTCAAGCCATGGAAACCTGAGGGAGGTTTCCCTAGGGATGGGCAGAGGCTGGACACTGACTTTCTCTGCTCTGGGCTGGTGGAGCAAAGTGACAAGCTGATCAAAGCAGCCTGTGGAGTCCCCACAAGTAGTCAGCATGCATGTGTGTGTGTGTGTGTGTGTGTGTGTGTGTATACGTGTGTGTGTACACATGTGCGCGCACGTGTTCAAGAGTGCATGTATGTGTGCGCATGTGCATGTATGCATGAGCTCGTGTGTGCATGCATGTGCATGTTCATGTGTGTGTGTGTGTGCATGCTTGTCTATGTGTTTGTGTGTGTACGCATGTATATGTGTATGCACGAGCTCCTGTGCACGTTCATGTGTGTGTGTGTGCACAAGCTCATGTGTGCATGCATATGTGTGTGTGTTCGTGTGTGTATGGATGAGCTCATATGCAAGTGCATGTGCGTGTGTATGTGTGCATGCATGTATGTGCTCGTGCATGTATTGGGGGTGTCAGCATATCTGGATAGTATGTGTAGGCGGGTATGGGGTAAGTGAGGATGCTGGATACTGGGTACAAAGACTGATAGAACTGTGTTCAGGATCCGAGTTGGCCAGGACTGAAGGATAATCTACCAGATCTGCCCCCTCCTAAGAGCACTTGGCAAGAGCAAAGCTGTCTGGTGGGCCTAGCTGGGCAGCTATCTCCTCCCAAATCTCCTCCCCACATATCTCCATCAGCACATCCCACCCCACTGAAAGGCCAAGCCATCATCTTGAAGCAGGCCCTCATCCTTCCTCACCTCTGCTACTCTGAAGGTATTCAGGGAAGGTGAAGTAGGACAGATTCAGGTCAGACTACAGGAATAACGGCCTTATTGGCACGGCACTGGGTGACGGCCAAGTCTGCAGCTCTCACTTCTAAGAGCTGCCCAATGGCAGAAGACTGCAGGCCGTCGATGCTCTTCAGTCATCCTCACTTGATTCCAGCCTCCCCAGCCGCGTGAGCAATCGTAGGCTGGTTCACAGTCACATGGGATTGGAAATTAGAGTTGTCCTCCCTCTCAGGAGACAAGACCTCATCCCAGGGCAGTGCTGGACCACCAAGCACTGAGAGGTAATGACCTCATGACCACCATGAATGAGCATCAAAAGAGTTCTGCTGGGCTCACGGTAGTCTCCTTTCCCTCATCCGAAGAACTCTGAGGCCACAAGGATCACACTCGGACCTTGACTCTCTTATGGCCTCTTAGGTTCTCTGAAAGTCCAAAAAGGCCAGAACAGAACAGTCTCCTCAATTATTGCCTGAGCTCTGGCTCTGGCACCAGTCTCAGCGGCTGGCCCTCTAAACAACTACCATCAGTCAGCCATGCTGAGGGGCATATACTAAGGATGATCTCCAGAGTAGCGAGGCCCATATGGAGGATGAGCGCTCCCAGAGAAGAGGAGGAGTGGTCTCAGAGAGCCCCTGTGAGCTCAGTAGGGGCAGGACTAGTGCCCGGGCTTCCAGCCACATATGCCAACCCCAGGGCCATGCTGGGCATAAGAGGAAGTAGGAGGGAAAATGAGAGGTTTTGATGGAACCAATCGCCCAGGGTCCACCCAGGCTGGAGGCTGGGACAGGGAGGAAGCGGGGCTCAAAGGAGTCTTTGTGAAGCTCCACCGCTCCCCAGCCTCAGGCAAAGAGGGTGGGGTTAGTGTGGTACGGAACAATTCCAAGAGGCTTTTCTCTGCCTTATAATTTTCCTCCTTGTTCAGATGGGTGGATTTCCAGGGCACTTTCCACTTTCCCTATCCCTGGCTGGCCGGGCCCTGGTGGGTGTGAGATTCCCAACTCAGCGGGTCCAGCCTGGGATAAGGTCACTGGCATGCAAGAGGAAAAGAAGGGACCCTCCCCAGCCCTGGCAGGGTCTCTATGAGACAATTTCCATCTTACAAGAGAAGATACTGAGGGCTAGAGAGAGGTTCACAGGGACAGAGGCCAGGCTGGGGCTGTAGTCCCTGTGGGTGCGGGCAAGGAGGTGTGTGCACACAGAGGTGGTGGCTGGAGCATCTGCACTTGCACTGGCTGGGGAGGGAGGAGGGTGTGAGGGCTGGCTGGCAGCTTGCCCGGGGAAGACACACTTTTTCCCTTCTTGTCCCCCTGAGGCTCCCTCTGTCAGGGTCGGGTGGAAGTGGGAGGAGTGGAGGGCCGGAGGGAACGCATCTGCTTTGGCTGGCAGGGTGAAGCTGCCTGGCTTCTCCTGGAGCAGCTGCGGGTGGGCTCAGGGAGCTGCTGGGGAGGGAGGGGCTGGCGAGAGGTAGCCCAGTCTTCTCAAAAGCGGGTGATGGAGTGCCAGTCCTGTCCACTGGGGACGTGGGGATCCAGGGAGGGTGGGAAGTAGAGGTCTAGATAGAGACTAAGCAAGGGTGGAAGCTACTCAGAGAGTGTCTGTTGTGGCTGACAGGAAGCTGTGGTCACTAAAGCGGGTCTTTGGTCCTCTGGTTGGAAGCTTGTGTGTGTGTGTGTGTGTGTGTGTGTGTGTGTGTGTGTGCTAGATCAAACCAGGGCCTTGCTCATGTTAAGCATGTGCTTTGCCACTGAGCAGCACCTCCATGTGTCAGAAGTTCTTCAGAGTAGGCCCCAGGCTTGTGTCCCTGCCCAAGGCACTCCCACATCCACAGGGTCTATGGGAGGGTAGACAGAGGAAGCATCCGTAGGTAGAGGAGTAGAAATCAGAAGGAGGTGACATTTGGCCCACGTGAGAATTTTCTTCTTAAAACACTTTATTTTTCTATGTGTCTGGGCACCATATGCATGCAGTCCCTGTGGAGGCCAGAAGAGGGTGTCGGATCCCCTGGAACTGGAGTTACGGCCAGTTGTGATCTACATGGGGGTGTTGGAAAGCAAACTCAGGTCCCCCAGAAGAGCAGCCAGTGTTCCTAACGTATGAGCCATCTCTCCAGTCCTGAGAGTTTTCTATCAAGGAGGTCTCTCTCACAGGGGCAGAGTAACAAAATATTATACTGGCCAGTGCCCAGCCATCAGAGTCTGTGGTTACAAGGTTGGGCCCAGAACCCACAGGGTCTCTGCTAAGAGCTTGAGGTCTAGTTAGGCATTGCACGTGGGCCTGCCTCCTGGTATCATTGGTTCTCACTGAGGTTTCCTGCCACCTGTAGCTCCCAGAGCGAAATCCTACTTCTGCTACAATGTATCCATTTTTGCTTCTCTAGCCTTAGGCATAGACAGCCTCTTTTGCTGGATCCTCAGGCCCTTGGCCATCTGGGCCAGAACCCCCATGTCCAACCCCACTCATAGCAAAAAGACTGGCCCAGTAAAGGCCCCACTACCCAGCCACTGTAGAGAGAAACTGAGCTCTTCTGGACCCACTCTTTTCTCCCTGGTCAGAATCAAGGGATATCCATTTTCCATCTATCCTGTCTCTAAGTTCTCCCTTAAATTAATCTCCCTTCCCACTGTATCTTCCCACAAGTCAATCACCACCATCCTGTGCCTGTCTTAGTTAACTTCCTGCCTTCCCTGCAAGGAGTAGCCACAGTTAAACCGATTTGCCCAGCATCGACCCTGGCCTGGAAGCTTTGGGTGGCTCTCCACCCCATGATCAGGCTCCAAACTCCGAGCGTGATGTGGAAGGCCCTGGGTGACCTTGCTCCTATCCACAGCCTTCCCCCTCATTGACCGTGATCGTTCTAGGTCCCAGCCTCGCTGGACCTCGGGCTTTTCTGCCCAAATCTAGGCGATATCTACACCGTTTGGACCCAGCTCTTTTCTTCTCTCTCTGAGGACAGGTCTCATGCTTCCCTCGCCCCGTCTCATAGCCAAGGCACCTTCGTTTTATTTGGGGTGCAGATACTCATCCGTGGTTTGGGGACCTGTACCACCTCTCTGTGTTGACACTGTGAGTCTTAGGCACGAGACTGACCTTGTGTGATGGAGGGAGAAGGGGAGGGGTGTCTAAAGGGTGGCCCCCTAGCTGGTCCAGGTAGCACCTTGGAGACTGCTTCTTCTGTGTTTTCCCCACCACCACCCTCCTTTCTAGCCCTGCTAACCATTTATGGCACCTGGCCACAGTGACTGAGGAGAAGTGGGAGCCTACTCCAGCCAGGGGTTGCTTTTCTGGCCACGGTCACCCAGTCTGATGCTTGTTTTTAAAGAAAATAGACTCTGAGCCCCTATTTATAGCTGGATGCATAACCACAGACAGAGGATGGGGTTTGAAGTTGTGCAGGCTTCTGCTCCAGCAGGACCCAAGGAAGGACCATTCCCAGGCCCCCTCCCCACCCCTGGGGCTCTAAGGAAGTGCCTGTGGGATCCTGACATTCCCTGGGACAGGATGCAGCCTATGCTTTGGGGACGGGGCCTGGGTGAGGGGGATGGAAAATTTCTCTCGGGATTATTGGTCCCTGGGGCCCAGACTCTCACGTTGGGATGGGTAGTTGTGGGTCTATTTTGTCTACTGAGAAGACAGATGAGGGCCTTGGGGGTGCCAGCTGCAGAGTGCGCACTTCAGACTGTCACCCAAACTGGGTAAAGGATGACACAGAGAAAGAACAGGACCAGAGCTGGGAGAGGCAAAAATGAAGAGCCAGCAATGCCAAGGGAGGAGAAGGAGAGACAGAGGAACCACAGATACGGAGAAACAAAGACAGACAGCCAGGGATGGGGATGGTCGAGATGGAGAGACAGAGATGGGACAGAAAAGGGTCAACGAGAGAGATGGGGAGCCTGCATCCATGGATCTGTAAGCAGTGTTAGACAGGAGCAACAGAGGAAGCCAGAAGTGGGCAACCCTGCCAACAGGGAGTCTTTAGGGCACTCGGGGCACAGTGTGGGGCATCTCCATGGCCTTCCCATTCATCTCCAGACACTGGGCTTGGAGACCCCTCTCATTCTGGCACTCCTGCAGTACAAGCTTAGCTATGGTGGGGTGCAATAAAATGCTACAGGCAAGACGGCCTTTGGGGTCAGCTCTTCTTTGGCTTACTAAGGAGGAAGCTTCCTAGTCCTGAGAGGTTACAAGCTAAATCCACCTGCTGCTATTCACTACGCAGATGCTGCCACTGTTGTACTTTTAGGGGCTATGGGCTGACTGTAGCCTGGGCATGTGTCACAAAGCCATAACCACAACTGGTGACTCAGACAGTTAAAAAAGGAGCAGTCCCAAGCAGTGACTCAACTGGCTCTGGAAGGGCTGGGTGGGTCTGGCTGGGATAAAATGGGGTGGTCTGAGTTTATTTTTGGCAGGGTGGGGCCAAGCTAGGGGGTAGAAGATGGGAACTGGGGGGTGGGGGAAACTCTCATCCTGGGAGAGCCCCAGAGTCTGGGGCCAACTTCGAAAAGTGGTTTCCCAATGCCCGGGAACATGGGCTATCCAATGCCCTTAAGGCCTGAGGGAGGTCTATTCCAGCCTGCTGTGTGGCTCAGGACAAGCAGCTAGCTAGAAGCTGAGACCCTGTGCCATTCTTAAGAAGCTGAGACCCCGTGCCATTCTTAAGAGCTTGGACTCTGAGTTTTCTAGATGACTTGGGAGATTAAAGTTTTCATGCAGAGGCACAGAGGGGGACAGAGGTCTGTTGAAGGCCACACAGCATGGTCAGAAATCTCAACCTTGTCACATAGTAAGCATGGATACAAGTTCCCTATCAGTTGATTGTTACTAAGTGGAGGAAGAAGCCTTCATCTCAGGCCCTACGTCTAGATGGGCTCAGCTGGGCTACAGATGGGAGATCAGAAGCACATGAACTCCAGATGCCTGGAGACAGAAACAGTCTATTAGAACATCCGGGGAGATGGCAGGGCCCTTCCCAGAATGCTCTGGGGTGAAGGCAAAGGTGTCCACACAGAGAGCTTAGGCTCTGGATAGTCCTTCATCCCGAGGATGCCTCTAGAGTCACAAGGCCAGGCTTCTCACCCTGTAGCCATCTCTGGAAAGTCACCTCTCACATGTCCTCACTAAACTCACATGGGCACCGCCGTCACCAGCATCCCAGAGACATCTTTCAGCTTCACCCAGCCTGAATTTCTGCCCCGTGTGCCACAGCTACTGCTGATTACAGTGGTGACTGTGGGCCATAGTATTCTGCAGCACTTTGTGTCACTGTCACTGGGCTCTGGTCAGAATTGGAGAGGGGACCAAGGGAAGGCCTTGTGGAGTTGGCAGAGGACAAGAAAAAAACAGGCTTCTGGGTTCCCTTACTCATAAACCATACTGGGCCCAGTTTTTCCTTCCAGGTCACTTGCTTTGGGCACAGAGTCTGCCTACCCTCCAGTTACTCCCTTAGCATCCTCTGACTGGGTTTCAGCTGCATATCAGCTCGTGTGCCTTGTGCAGGGCTGTCTGCTATTGGGAAGTGGGTTCTAGGTACCCAGGAGGGACCTTCTGCTCTGCCAGTGAGGTCCCAACAAGGTGACCTCAAGTGGGACAGATGCAGAACCCTGCCTCCACTCTGTAAAGGCTCCTGGGCTGGGGGTGTGGTGGGTGACTGACAGCCCTCCCAGAGTCCTGGCCTTGGAACCTTTCCTGAACAGGATCACCCCCCACCCCCTACACACACACACTGCTTGAGCCATCCACCGCAGAAAGACAGCAGTGACAGAACAACAGCAACCTCAGGCACAGACACCTGGCAGAGCTTTATTTCCAGGCCATGGACTGGCTTTGTTGTCTTCAACACATAGGAGAGGTAGGGCTTATTCTTTCCTGTTGTATAAAGGGCTAACTGGAGGCTCAGAGCGGGCTGAGTCAAGGTCCTCTCACAAGGGCGGGGATCTAATCCCAGATGGATGCTCTAACACCATGCTTGTAACGGCCGCGTCTAGCCTCCTGCCTCCCCATAGAAGGTCTCTGAGGAACTGAGGGCTAAGAGCAGGAAAGGTGGGGGCTGAGTCAAAATGAGAATTGGAAAGATGCTCAGCCATAACCCAGAGACTCCCCAAAATGGTGATTTGTTCTCCCTCCGCCAGGAAGTGGGGGGGGGGGGCACAAGTCTGCCTTGCCCCAGCTGCAGCAGAGATTCTTGGCCCCAGTGCCTGTGCACTAGGGAAGGGGGGCAGGGAGGAGCTGATGTCGTGGGAATCAGCATCCTGGGCCCATTGATATTTATAGCTGCCCCTCCTGAAATGTGGGCGGGGAAGGGTTTGCTCTTAGGTGGGAACGGAAGTTGGGCTCCTCTCCCCGGTCTCCTCTGCTCCCCAGAGAGCAGATTGACTGAGACTTAGCCAGAGGCCCTTTCCTGGCCAGGGTATGTGTCTTGAATTGGGGGCTTCCCCTAGAGCTGCTGGTTTGCAGGCTGGACATTGTCTTGGTCAGAGCCCACTGAACAATGTGCTGTGTGTATGTGTACATGTGAGCACACACATATTCATGCATGTACACCTGCTGAGTGTCTAACCATACTCAGGAGACAGAGGGAGTTTTATACAGCACCCCGGCAGAAAGGCTGACGACAGCAGACGTTAACTAACGGCCAGACATTAGGACGTGACTCATGTTGACCACAGGAGAGGAGGGCACAGCAGAGTAGTAGTGTGTTGGTGAGTGTGGCCACGAGAGAGTGAGGCTTCTGCTCACTTGGATGGTCAGGAATGCTCTATTTGATGGTAGGAGTAGCNAGTGGGAGTCTGGGCAGGAGAAACCTCAGAGTCAGGCTGGGTTCAGGGGCTGCTCTCTGCCTTCAGGCTCCCTGCTGACCCGTCTGGAGAAGGACACTTTACAGGAAACCCTGCAGTCAGCCTTGAGTGGGATTCTTTGAAAGCTAGGGAGCAATCTTTTTTTTTTTTTAAAAAAGATTTATTTTTTTATTTATTATATGTAAGTTACACTGTAGCTGTCTTCAGACACTCCAGAAGAGGGAGTCAGATCTTGTTACAGATGGTTGTGAGCCACCATGTGGTTGCTGGGATTTGAACTCCAGACCTTCGGAAGAGCAGTCGGGTGCTTTTACCCGCTGAGCCATCTCACCGGCCCGCTAGGGAGCAATCTTAGTCAGTCTCATTCTCTTTCTCTGCTACAAGATCCTCTATTAAAACTGTCTACTTTTATTGTTTTGTTTGACACAGGATCTCACGATTGAGCCAAGAACGTCTAAAGGTCATAGACTCACTATTTAGCCAAGAATGACCTTGAACTCCAGGTCCTTCTGCTTCTACCTCCGAGTCCTGGGATAACAGGTGCATGCTCTCACACTCAGTTTATGCAGTGGGGCTGGGGCCCGAACTCAGCTTCCATGCATGCTAGACAAACACTCTACCAACTAAGCTACATCCTCACCCAACCATGTTTTTCATCATCATCATCATCATCATCATCATCATCATCATCATCATCATCACTATTTTGAGACAAGGTCTTGTTATATAGCCTAGGCTGGCCATGAACTTTCAGTCTTGCTTCTTCCTCTAGAGTACATGGTTTATAGGAATATACCATCACTCCTGGCAAAAAAAACCAGATAAAACTCAACCTATGAACATGTGTGCAGGAAGCTGCTACAGTACGTGCACTGGGTGAGACAGGCATCTCATATTTTCAGGATCATATACTTTCGGGTGGGCTGGTGTGTGAACGCTGAGTGCAAAATCCCTGGTCAGCCCCCAGTGGACAAGCCCTGTGCTCAGCTATGTGGTGGAGAGCCATGAGAAAGGAGGTGAGACACCAGGGGCTGCTGGTCCTCTAAAGAAGCACCATGTAAGTCCTGACTAGCAATGTCTTCAGTCCTCCTGTGACAGGGCTGGTCTGGAGTCAGGGTTTCTGCTGTGAGGTCTGTGGAGGCAGCGGGGGAGGGGACAGACCGAAACACTTAAGTAAGCATGAGCCATGGCTGGCAGCCGGGTTAATGCACACCAGAGTTGGCAGAGCTGGCTTCTCCACAGGCTTCGAGTCGGCGGGCGTGGGTAGGCACTGAGTGAGAAGAGATGGTCAACAAGACAGGCCTGCCCACACGACTTCCAGAACGTGGATGATCCACACCACCGAGCCACCTTGACAACAGCTGCAGGCTACAACCCGTATCAGAGACAAATGTGTGGCTTCCTTTTGTTGTTGTTGTTTTTTTTTTCCTCTAGCTGGAAGTAGGTGGAAGTTTTTAATGGAAGATTTGCTTCTGCTATGAGGTAGGAGAGCTTGGGAAAATGGAGGCAGTTGCTGGAGGGACAGCGACAGAGACCTGAATTTCTCTAGAGAGATCTCTCTTGGGGGTGTGTGTGTGTGGTGTGAGGTCACTGGTGTGTGCCCCTACTCTGATGGCCTGATCTGGGATGGCCACTCTATTGGGATGAGTGAGAATGCCTGGAGTGATGGTGGGGGGGGGGTGCAGAGGGGTGGGGTTATTTATTATTTTTCTCTGAGCCCAGTTTCCTCTTCTGTAAAACGGGGCCGTTTCCTGCTGTGTACCCCAGCACCCACCATGGCTAGCGCTGGAGGCAAATTCTCAGACTGAGACATGAACTGGCTTGACCCTCCTCCTGCTAGGAGGTTTGGATTCTCCTGGAGGCCAGAGAGCAAGGGAAGCCTGCCCTAGAAAGGATCTAAGCACATAACTATTGATGCTAATCCAGTTAATTCCAAGATTCCTTGCAGATTCAGCATGAAGGCAATACTGTGTACCCAGACCCACTCCGTCTGTACTTAGAACAAGAGTTTTATCTCTAGAAAGCTTTGTGGAGTTGACATAGGCTGGGGCAGAGGGCATGCTGGAGGGGTGCTGGACCTGGCTGGCTGTTGTAGGGAGTCGGTAAAACAAGAGAACAGAGGAAGCAGGCTTAAACTCCAGCCTACAGGCCCCTAGTTCATCTGCTCCTGGTCCTGACCAGGAAGTACAGCTCTGGCCAGCACCCCCACGAACTCCAAGGCACTACCCAAGCCCAAGCCTGTCAGGTGGAGGGCTGGAGACGAGAGACGGCAGCTACTCTTGCCCTTCCTGCATTCTGTCAGGGTCTGTGAGAACAGCTGGATAGCACCATGGCCTGAGCCTGTGAGTCCTCATGTGTGAGCCCCATCTGTGTACCAGCGAACAAGCAAGCATGAACGTCAGGAATATCCAAGTTCCCCCTCCCCTACCCCATCCTGGGCAGCACGCCCAGTTCCCAGACAGCCTATACACTTCCTGCGTGAGCGCCACACATGCCCAATCCCTTCCCTGTGGCCCCCCTCCCCTCCTAGTTCCAGCAAACAGCAGCCTAGCCCACCTGGCATGGCTCCCCCTCCCCCCACAGTCCCTGCCCAGGCAGGCTCTGCTAAAAGGCCCTTCTTGTCCTGCCTGGGCATGTGGACATTGGGGTGTGTGTGTGTGTGTGTGTGTGTGTGTGTGTGTGTGTGTGTGTGTGGAGCTCAGTTATCTTTGGTTCTGGGGAAGCTTTTCTAGAGTCTGGGTGGGCTGGGCTAAGGCCCTGGCCTCTGCCCTGCCTCAGAGTTCCGGGGCAGCACGCACAGTGTATGAACAAGGTTCGTCTGTATCCACACCACTGATGCTCCTGTGAATCACTGTCAGAGCCAACGGGATCTACTCCGCTTCTCTTCTTGCATCCCAGGCCCTGAAGTCTGGCTGCCTTAAATACCACATTGCTTCTGATCCCCATTCGGAGAACCCCGAGAACTCCTCTGGGAGGCATGTATATATATAGGTCCCGCCTCAGTCTCTCATATCCCACCTTTTAGTCTGTGAGGGCAGGCCAGGGAAGAGGCATGGCAGTCGCTATCCCCAGTGCTACGCTCTGACACACCTCAGGGTCTGGGGTTACAGTCAAGCCTTCTTCTGCTGGAATGTCACCTTCTTTCTCCTCAGCCTGTCCCCAGGCCACACCCTCCCAGCTCAGCTTCTCTGTGGCGGGTCTCCCACAGAGCTCAGAAGGAGCAGACTCCCTTTCTTCCCTGGGAATTTTCTTGGGCAGCTGGGTCTCTGCAAAGGCCTAAGGCTTTTGCCTCCTCTCCTGTCTGTACAGTCGGGATGTTGGTCCAGATGGCTGCCAAGAAAACTTGCCTCCCAGACCCCATGACCTGGATCCTCTGGAATGTGGAGAGGTTTAGGGGGGGCCACCCAAGTGTGCCCCAGCTGGGACAAGAGAACCCAAGGGCCTCCAAGAGAGGTGGGCATGACACTTCCTTCACGCAGAACTCAGGAGGGGTCTGGGCAGTTTGACACCATGGGTCATAAAAACCAGACAATCTGGGACAGCTGGAGACCCTACAAACAGAAATCAGCCTGGGGAAGAAATACAGGCCCCTGGACTCCTGATGCCAGGCTGTGAGTCCAGCCCCCACATAGCTCCCCTAGCCTGGGTTGGGGGTGACAGGGTTGTTATGCAGAAGCTCTGTCTGGCACAGGGTAGAACACAAGCCGTTTCAATCCTTCTCTATGCCCAAGTCCTTCCTGAAGTCCAGGGTGGGTTTAACCTTACAAAACAAACAGGCACCCGGTTGTACCTTCTTCTCACCATCGGTGCCCAGGCTGTGGGCTTCATTTCGCCATTTAAGGTTTCAGCTCAATGGCTCTTCCTGTCCTGTGCTCAAAATATGCCTTCCAGTCAGGCTGCTGGCCTTTCTATTTCAACGCCCCGTTACACCCACCTCCTGCTCTTGTCCAGGCTGAGGACGGCAGACGGGAGTCAGACTCCCTTCCCACCCTTCAAGGCTTGACTCAAGGCTGGCCCCTCTATCCCACCCATCTCGTTTCTGATTTCCTGCACATTTTCACCTGGATCTTTCCACACACAATTAGAAACCGCTCTTTGGATTTTACCTTACTTTACTATATCTCCTGAATTAACACAAGTCCTTTCCTCTCCTCCTCTTCCTCCTCCCCCTCTCCTCTTCTTCTTTCTTCCCTGCCCCCTTTTATCCTCCGACCCCCACTTGTTTTGGAGGCAGGGTCTCACTCTAGCTGAGGCCAATCTGAGACTCATTCTGCAGTCCAGGCTGGCCTTGAACCTACAATGCAACCAATCCCCTTCCTCCAGTCTCCTCAGTACTGACATTACAGGCATGCATGGCCACACCCTGACGCAGCCCGCCCATCTTTGTGTAGTTCTAGCATCACAAAGCTTAGCTTCTTGCCAGAGCTAAGATGGTGTCTAAAAATTGCTCTTGGTGGAAGCCCAAGCAGGTAGAGAGGGGCTGCAGTCATCTCTTGACTGGAAATGCCCAGCTACCTCAGTGTTCCCGCCTCACACCCCTCATGTCTGTTTGTCTCTGGGGCTGTGAGATTTTAGGAAAGGCGGTCTGTGCAGTGGGGATGAGGAGCCCAGATCTAGCTGGAGTCACCTTAGTGAGGGGTCCCCTGACTCACTTCCCTTCTGGGTGCCTCATGATACCCTTCTTTAGAGCTGGTCTCCTCCATTTGATGGGGGAGAAGGGTGTGGTCCGGGCCCCTGGAAGGGAGACTCAAGTTCCTTCTCTGCTTAGTTGCTCTTGGAAATGGTCCTGAAAGATGTAGGCTGACTGCCTGATTCATACATTGGTAGTAATGACAGATGGGGCCCCGAGGCCACAGATCTCATGGTCTAACCAGACTTCGTCTCCAGGAAAGGAAGAGTGCTATACTGCTAGGGTTCCTGGGATTGTGACAATTGTGACAGACAAGATGCCCATCAAAGTGCTCTTCACTCAGGCTCTGCTGGTCAGACACCAGAGCTAGGGACAGGGGGTGTGGCCTGGGTTGCCCCAGGGCTATCAGAGAGATATCTGAGGGGTGGCAGCCTTGCCTCTGGACCCTGGAGAGTGGGTGGTCTTATCTGTCACCAGCCAGGTCCTCTTAGTGAGGAGAGCAGACATGAGGGAAAAAATATATAAGGGCTGACGGAGGTAGGGACAGAAGCCAACTAGCCAGCCCTGGGAACAAAAAGAGGGTATGGAAGCCAGAGGCAGTTAGAGGAGGCAGAGTCGCAGAGGTGTGCTGGGCACACACAGGGTGGGGCATTGTGCCTCCTCTCCAATTCTCACTTCACAGCACCCCCACTTCTGGCTCAGAGTATCTGTGGTCAGGACGCACACTTAATGCTGCTGCTGGGTATCCTTTGATACCCACTGCGGTCACTCAGACCTGTATAGCAAAGAGAATGGATAGCATCGAGGTGGCTAAGTGTCCCAGACAATCTGGGTGGGCAGAGCCACACCCTTGGCAAGCTGACTCCACGGGGCCCTTTTCAGAGTCTGACTTTCTAGGGTCAGGAAAACCAGACAATCTTGGATACCCAGAGTTCCCATAAACAGAGAGCACAGCTTTCCTTCCAGACCCTCAGCCTGGGGAAGATGTATGGGCCCCTGGGCTCTTGATCAGGGACCATGAGTGCAGTCCCCATATAGATCCTTTAGGTAGGGTCAGGGTCTCAGCCCTTCACTCACCAGGAGCTGTAGATCTGACCAGCAAGGCCAAGGTAAGAGCCAAGGCCAGGGCTGGAGCTGACAGCCGGTGTCCCGGGCCGAGAAGCATCGCGGCGGGGCTGGGCGCCTGGACTTGTGAGGCGAAGAAACTGAGCGTACTGAATCTGGACAGCAGCGAGTCGCAAGTTGCAAGCAAGTTGCAAGTCAAGTCCAAAGTCAAGGGAGCAGGGCTCCTCGCGCGGGCTAGGGCGCAAGGGCTGTCCGGTACTTAACTCCGGGGGCGGGGCAGGCGCCGACCCGCGCTTGGATTTCGGGCGGGGGCTCCCTCTGTCTGCTCCCACCTCCAGCCTTCTTAAAGGGGCCGTGCTGGGCTCTTGCTCCTGGTTAGGGTTGAAGGACCTTTCCTCCCAAGGCAGACCCATGCCCCATTTTAAGGGTTTGGGAAAATGTCTCTTAAGTGTTTAGACCCCCAGCACACTGTGGACAGGATTGCTTGAGAACGGGAAATAAAAGCGAGAGCTGCCAGCCCTCTTCTGCCCTTGCGGTGATGTAGGGGTTTAGGTGCCTTCAAGGTCACAGGTCCCGAGGATTCCACCAGAGCAGCCGGCTAGGCAGGGCTCTGGGTTTGCCCTTCTCTTTCCACAGACTGCAAAGACAAGAGGTCTGGATTTTGTGGTGCAGGAGCTCAGCCCTGTGGTAACACATGCTTCAAAACGACCCTGCAAGGGAGGGGCTGAGCACCCTTCCCTTCATTTTGTGGAGGAGGAGCCCAGCTCAGAATCCAAGGTCAAAGGTAGTGCCTGGCCATTTCCTGCGAGGATCCCAGGCCTCTAACCCCAAAATCTTGGTGTTTTCACTTGCCCCACCGACTCCTGGAAATCTGGCCCTGGATTTAGCTCCTACCTAACAGCTTCAGGCCTTCTCCTCCTGGCTCCTTCCCAGGCAAGAGCCTGCCTAGTCCCAACCAGGAGCTGGAAAAAGCAGTTACTGTGGCCTTCTCCCCCCCCCCCCCCATGCCTGTGTTTGGCCAGCCCCAGCTGCATTGGGACCTGGCCTGGGTTTTTCCAGGGGATGCATAGAGGACCATCCCTGTTCCTCTCTTCTTTCACACATATACCTCCACTGGGCTCCCTGCTGTGCCCATGTTCCACTGCGCACCCTCTTTCCAATCCTTACCCCTGAGCAGCAACAGTCATAGCCCAAGTCCAGTATCTCATGACTTCTGATAGAACCGAGCCCCATTTGGATAGAGAACCGGAGGCTGAGAGAGATTAAAGGGCCTGGGCAAGTTGATCCAGGCGAGCACAAGCCAAACCATCGAGCCCACACTCTGTGCTCTCCCTACCATGCCTGGTCTGATGTGTTCTTGATCTCAATTCTCCTACTTGACTGTCAGGCCTTTGACTAGTACCTTTTTCCTATGTTCCAGTTCCTCATTTACAAGTTTGAATTTATAAGCATTAAGTGCTTTAATATGTCTCAAAAGCCTACCTCAGGGCCTGGCATACAGTAGGTGTTCAACACATACCGCCTTTTCTTCTTCCTCTCTCATTCTGTACACCCCAGTACTTCACGGTTTGTATACAACTACCGCACATCCTCCCCTTGATGGAGGGTCTTCTGTGAAGACTGACTTTCCCCTCCGTAGGCAGTTGCATGCGGTAGGCATTCGATACGTACCTGTTAAGGTTGACTAAGGAGCTGATTGTTGCTATTCTGTGGGGGCTTAGACAGACTTCGGAACTATCCAGGTACCCAGGGAACCCGACACGGTGAACCTAGGCCGTGTTTCTTGTTTTCCTTCTTCTGAGTCAGCACAGCACTTGGTCCTCATTAAGGGCCAATTACTGTCCAAATATGGATCCAGGGTTTGGGAGGGGAGGCTTCTAGGAAGGTTGGGGAAGAAGTGTTCTCTCTTTAAGAATGAGAGGGAGGGGAAGTGTTTGCCTTTTTATGAATTGGGAGCTAGAGAGGAGACGTGCACCATCCCATACCACCCGTCTTCCCACATCTCGCTTGGCCCCTACCCACAGATTTATTTGCCCACCACCACCAGGAATCGCTTCTCTGTCTGGGGAGTCTCCAGACGAGTAGCTGCGGCCCAGCCCACAGCTGAGATTTAAGACAGGATGAGCTCAGAGCCTCCCCAGCCTTGTTGCCGGTAGGGTTGAGAAACAGACCTAGAAAAAGAATCCAGCCAGCACCGCGTTCATGACCCGGCTTGCGCATCTCTGCCGGGGCTTCCCAGTCTGTAAAACATTTACCAGGGGAAGGCCTAGGCGACAGAATGCTTGCCTAGCGTGCACGCATGCACAAGGGCCTGGGTTCACTCTCTAGCACTGGAGCTGGGGAAGGGCCGGGGTAGGGTGGGGGATGTAGCTCAATTGATAGAGTGCCTGCCGAGCAGCAAAAAGTCCTGGGTTTGCTCTGCATAAAACCTGGGCATGGCGTGAAGAGGTAGCTTAGCAATTAAAAGTGCCTACTGCTTTTGCATACGACCTGAGTTTGGTTACCAGCATCCACATTGAGGGGCTCACAACTACCTGTAGCTCCAGTTCCAGGGGCTCTGATATCCTCTTCTAGATTCTATAGGTACCTGTATACATACATGTCATACATCCACATAAATACACACAAAATTAAATTCAATTATAATGAACTTTGCTTTTTTAAAAACAATTTATTTATTTATGTATATGAATAACACACTGTCTTCATGCACACCAGAAGAGGGCATCAGATCCCATTACAGATGTGGTTGCTGTTGTGAGCCACCATGTGGGAATTGAACTCAGGACCTTTGGAAGAGCAGCCAGTGCTCTTAACTGCTGAGCCATCACTCCAGCCCCCCTGAAGTGAATCTCAAAAAAACAAACAAGGACAAAAAAGTGGACATAGTTACACAAGCTTTTGATTCTAACACTTAGGAGGTGGAGGCAAGAGAACAGAAATTCATGGTCATTTTCTATAAAGCTACTTCCAGACCTAGCCTGAGGCAGGGGAAGACAGAGAGAGAGAGAGAAAAAGAGAGAGAGAGAGAGAGAGAGAGAGAGAGAGAGAGAGAGAGAGAGAGAGAATAAGAATCGTTCACCTGGGAAATAAANAGAGAGAGAGAGAGAGAGAGAGAGAGAGAGAGAGAATAAGAATCGTTCACCTGGGAAATAAACATGTTCATGGGCAAAAGAGAAAACTGAGGCTCTCGATCCTGCAGACCAGACCACTGGCGCTCTGGATATTCATGCTTGCCCTCTGTTAGTCTGTAGTGTGAGGCTTGAACTCTGCACAGCAGCTCAGCAGAGACATGAGGATTGAGGCCCCGTGTAGCTTTAGAGTGATTGATCATCTCGCACTGACACAGAGCGCGCTGTTGTGTGGGATAGTGCCAGCTCCCTAGTTGTCTTCACCCCAGCCTCTTGGGCAGAGCTGAGCCAAACCTCCCTGGCATCCTCAGGGTTGACTCTTGCCTCCCTTCTGCCTGCTAACCTTTGCCATGATTTTCCTTGACTTGGGTTGACCAGATACACACAGTGACTACTCCGGTGCCCTATCTCCCTGGTCATGTCTTACCTTCCCCCGGGAACGTCCTCGCTGCCCGCTTTCCCATCAGGCGCTTTTCTGTCTGAAAACTCTATGGAGTCTTCCCCCTAGCCAGTCCATGGGGGGTTAACTCAGTGCTTTCCCGACCCTCTAGACCGACACCCGGTGAGACAAGTGAAGATGACGACGACTCTGAACATCCCCATCTATCAATCAGTGACCCCCAAGCACTCTAGGAGAACGAGACAACAGGCAGCCTAATGATTTCTCCTTCCCCAACCATGTGTCGCTCTGCAGGCTGGCTAGGCTCTTCTGGTCACTTTTACTAGCTCCCGTCCCCAGTGCATCTGGGACTAAGCATGCCCGCTTTGGCAGTGGCAGCCACACCCTGCCCTCAGCCTGGGTGTTTTGCACTCTGACCGACTGGCTCCACCCTAGGAGCCTGTGGCCAAAGCCAGCCTGCTGGTAAATGGCGTGGGCTTCTGCCCTCAAAGGGGTGGTGTTCTTCAACTGCTTGGAACCTGCCCTTAGGGAATTGGCCCTTTGCCGTGAAGGACACAGAACTCAGACTACCCTGTGTAAGGGGACATGGGCTTTAGGCATTGGCGCCTCGGCTCTACAGCCTCAGAACCAGAAACTCTTCTGCAGCAGCCTCCGGCTAAGCTTCTGCTAGGAGTGGTCTCGCTCCCGCTTTTTTGGCGAAGGAGCCTGTGGGGCTCCTCCAAGTGCAGGCAGCCAGGCTCAGGCAGGCAGGAGCAGCTAGTCCCAGCAATTACACAATTCAGAAGCTGAAATGTTGTCTTTGCTGGTTTGGGAGCAAGGCTGTGAATGGGAGGCCCGTGGGGAGCTTTGCCTATCTAGCCTGGGTGGGCTTTGGGCCATGTCTGTACCATGTTGAGAGCATGGGGACAGGGGTGGGTTACCCTCTCGGGGCTTTTCAGGTTCCCCAGAACAGGCTTTCCCCTGCCACACCAGGTCCACAAAGGCTTGTGGCTTCAGTGGCTGTGACCAGCTGGCCACAGCTGACTCCCTTTGGGATGTGCTATTTCTAAATATTAGTTCATGCTGTTAACCCTTGCCTTTGCTGTCCTAATGGACACTGGAGGCCTGCAGGGACAGGCTTTGGGAGGGGGCTGAACGGGCCCCAGCTAGGTGGAAAATCTGTGAGTATACTCACTCAGGGTCTGGCATGGGTTGGGCACCTTTGAGGGGCTCTTTTGGGTTCCTGCAAGGATGAGAAATACCTGCTTGGGCCTGGGACCAAGGCTTGCAATAGGCTTTAGATGTGGATCTGAGCTGGCGGTCTGGGCAGGGAAATGGAAAGAATGTGGAGTGAGGAGCCAGGAGTTGGGTCTTGCCAAACCTCTTCTGTGTGCCTCACATGAGTCATGTCACCTATCTGTGCTTTTCCCTCATCTGGGCAGAGCCGCCATGGTACGGGATGATGGCCTCCGACAGAGATGCTGAGGCTGTGTAGACGGAGGGGCAGAGCCTGGAGGTTCTGCTAGGGTCTCACTTTTTGTTTAGGACTCTCAGGATTCCCTTGGGAGAGGCACAGAGCAAGCTGTTGGGGCTGTCATCAGCCTGAGGAGTGTCACAGCTTTGGCTGCAGCCACCCCCTGGCTATTGACCACTTGCCCCTGTAGAGTGAAACACTTCGCGATGGGGCTGAGTTGTCTACAAGTGGGAGGATCTGATGTTGTATCCCCAGTACCAGTGTAAAAAGCTAAGCATGGGCTTCCCCGTGATCCCAGTCCTGATGAGTGGAGAGAGGTAGATTTTGGGGAGTTTGCTGGCTAGCCAGTTTGTCTTAAAATGACGAGCTCTAGATTCAGTGAGACACCCTGTCTCAAAAAATACATACGGTGGAGGGGAGGTTGGAGAGATGGCTCCGTGGGTAAGACGGTGCATTACTCTTCCAGAGTTCAATTCCCAGCACCCACATCCGGCAGCTTATAACTGCACCCCTCCTGGGGTAATCCTGCATGCATGGCATAGAGCCGCAAAGACAGACATATATGCAGGATTAAAAATAAGATAAACCGTTAAGAACAGCAAGTTCAAAAGTGATAGAGGAAGACAGCTTACGTTAACCTCTGTCCTCCATGGGCACAGGCAAACATACTCATCGTTACATGCATATAACATGCACACACACAACCTCACAGAAGCCAGTGTCTAAGATGCCCTCAGCAGTCCACAACTGGGGCAGCCCCTGCCTTGGATGAACAGAGCTGACCTGAACAGAGAAGGCAGGGCAGAGAGGATACTGCCGCCTCCAGGGCCAGGTCACAGTGGCACTGGTGACTTTGTCTTTGCTCCCTCTGCTCCTTTGCTAGGAGTGGCCATCCAGTAAGGCCAGGCAGCCTGCGGAAGGAAGGCCCGTGTGGGGCGGAGCTGAGGCCTCTCCCTAACAGACAGCACCAACTCACCTCTTAGGAGAATGAGCCATCTTTGGGTGTGTCTGCCAGCTCCAAACGTACTTTCTGATGACTGCAGGCCCTACCGCCATTCTGATTGCCATTTCCCAAGAGCTCTAGAACCTGAATCTCAAGCCAGATCTCCCCCAAATTCCTCAACCCCGGGCACTGTGTGAGACAGGAGATTGCTGTTCCTGTAGTAAGCTGCTTTGTGATACTAGATAATGGGTTTAATAATGCGCAGCTGTCAAGGATAGACCAGTGAGTGAGCTAGACCTGTGCACCCAGAAAGGATGCTCTGTGCCTGCTGACCGAGCAGCATCCCTCTGATCATCAGTGGGCCAATGAATTAACTTACTCCAACAGCGTTTCTCCACTCCGGTCTCACACAAGCTAGACACGAGCGTGCCCGTGTGCACACACATGCATGATGAGGTCAGAGTTCAACATCAGGTGTCTTAATTGCTGTCCACTTGTGTTTGTTTTTTTAAGGTTTATTTATTTTATGTATATGAGTACACTGTAGCTGTCTTCAGACATACCAGAAGACCCCATTACAGATGGTTGTGAGCCACCATGTGGGTGCTGGGATTGAACTCAGGACCTTTGGAACAACAGTCAGTGCTCTTAACCACTGAGCCATCTCTCCAGCTCATTTGTTTTGTTTTTTGAGACAGGTTTTTGTTTTTTTGTTTTTTAAAGATGTATTTTATGTATTTGAGTACACAATTGCTCTCTTCAGACACACCAGAAGAGAGCATCAGTTTCCATTACAGATGGTTATGAGCTACCATGTGGTTGCTGGGAATTGAACTCAGGACCTCTGGAAGAGCAGTAGGTGCTCTTAACCACTGAGCCATCTCTCCAGCCTGAGACAGGGTTTTTCTGACAGCTTTGGCAGTCCTGGAATTCACTCTGTAGACCAAACTGGCCTTGAAGTTACAGAATCCACCTGCCTCTGCCTTCCAAATGTTGAGATTAAAGGCCTGTGCTACCACCACCCAGATGTCCATCTTAGTTTTAATGTGTGTGTATATGTACAGCAGCACACGAGTGGAGGTCAGAGGACCACTTTCAGGAATAGTTTTTCTCCTACTACTTGGGTCTTGGGTCCCAGGGTTTAAATCAGTGGCAAGTGTCTTTACCCACTGGGCTGCCTAGGCAGCCCCTTCAGCTTAGGTTTGCTCTTCTCTCTCTCTCTCATCATTTATGTATCTGTGTGAATGGCTGCCACATGTGAGAAGGTGTTGACAGAGGTCAGCTGAGGATGTCAGATCTGCTGCAGCTGGAGTTACAGACAGCTCTGAGTCAATGACATGGGTGCTGCCAACAGAACTCAGGTCCTCTGGAAGAGTTTAGCTCCCGAGCCATTTCTCTAGCCACTCCACTGCCATCTCTAGCTTTTTAACACAGGGTCCGTCACTGAACCTGGTTTGGATAAAATGACCTGCCTAAGAGTTCTCTGTCCTTAGCCCCTACCCCTCAGCACTGAAGGTATACGGGTCACATCTGTGCCTGCTTTTACCGGGTCCTGGGGATCTGAGCTCTGGTGATCATGAGGGCATGGCAGGCAGTTTATCAGCAGGTTCATCCCCCACCTCTCAAGAAATATTTCTCAAACGTAGACCAGATGCCAGGCATGATGCCAGAGCGGGGCATTGGGGATACTGGGGTGACCAATTGTAGGAGTCAGGATTTTGGGATTTATAAGCTTTCCAATGTGAGCTGGTAATTGGCAGTAAGGACAGAAGGTGCTGGACAAGCCCAAGGCTCAGGCACTGAGATGGATGTGGTCGGGCATGACACACTGAGATGGGCTGGGGGCAGGGCCAGCTCACAAGAAGTTCTTTGGACGTTAGGGATATAGCTCAGTTGGTAGAAGGCTTGTTTAGCATGTGCAAAGTCCTAGGTTTGATCAGGTGAACAGAATAAAACCAGACACGGTGGTGCTCACACTGTGAATTTTAGCACTTGGGTGGTAGAGACAAGAGGATCAGAAGTTCAAGGTCACCCTCAACTACAGAGTGAACTGGGCATGTTGATTTTGCAGAGTGTGTGAACTCCAAATGACATGGTGCAGGCATGAGCCTAATGCTGCTGGGAATATAGGAAAGATGGAGAAATGTTGAGGAATTGTTGATGAATGAGATTAAAGCCACAAGAGGAGAGGGACTGCCTAGTGCAGGTGTAGAGTGACATAAGAGACAAAGAATCAGGTCTGAGCCTGCAGACATCAGTACTGACAGCTTGTTTTTTTAAGTCCCCCCCCCCCGCTCCCTCTCTCTCGTGTGTGTGTGTGTGTGTGAGTGTGTGTGTGTGTGTGCCACCATCTTCTTGGGGTTCTCCTGCCTCTGCCTCTCATCGTATTGTGGGAGCCAAGGACTGTAAACACATGCTACTGAGCCTGGCTTTTTCTTTTTTCTGAAGACTCCAACTTGGGTCCAAAGTTTATTTATTTATTTATTTATTTATTTTTGGTTTTTCAAGACAGGGTTTCTCTGTATAGCCCTGGCTGCCCTGGAACTCACTCTGTAGACTAGGCTGGCCTCGAACTCAGAGATCCGCCTTCCTCTGCCTCCCAAGTGCTGGAATTAAAGGCGTGTGCCACCACTGCCTGGCTGGGTCCAAAGTTCTTTACTTGATATTTTTTTCTCTTGATTTTTTTTTATTGCACATAGTTTTAGACTTACATAAAAGTGGCAAGATTATTGCAAATAGTTCTCACATACCCTTTGTCTAGATTTCCCAAGGGTTGATATTTTACCGCACCTTTGTTTTGAGACAGGGTCTCTTTGTAGCCCTGATTATTCTGGTCTACTTTATACATTAGTTTACTCCAGTCTGGTTTCAAACTCAGAATTCTGCCTGCCTCTCTCCTAAGTGTTGGGAGTAAAGGCAGATGCTTTTTATTTTAATCTATATATGTATGCATCAATCATCTATCTATCTATGTATGTTTCCATAATTTTTCTTTAAACAAGTCAGTGTTTTCTAAGAACAAAGACCTTCCCTTAAGGAATGCAATGATTGACCAAGAAAAAAACATGGCTACATTTTGAAATAAGCCATAGACTTATTTTTGCTTTGGCCAATTTTCATAACAACATCAAAAGCAAGCCCTGCCAGGGCTGGAGCGATGGCTCAGTGGTTAAGTGCACAGGCTGCTTTTCTAGAGGTCCTTAGTTCAATTCCTAGCACCTGCCTATAACTCCAGTTCCAGAGGGTCTGACACGCTCACATGCAAGTAAAACACCAACATATATAAAATAACAATAAATCATTAAGAAAACAAAAGCAAGCTCTCCCTTCCATGTTGCATTGAACTGTCTGGGTTTTTTTTTCTTCAGGATTTCTTTGTTTTCTGTGATACTGGCAGGTTTTTGTTCTTGTTTTTTGACTCCAGGCCAGTTTTAACCTTGTGGACCGGTCTTAACCTCAGTTTGTCTGGTATTCTTGTGGTCAGATTTGTATCTTTGGGAAACATAACAGAGTGGCATTGTGGTCTCCCAGTGTATCCTTCCAGGAGGCACCAGCATCTCCCTTGGTGGGATTTTGTGTTGTTTGTCTTTGTTTTGGTTTTTAATTTTAAAATATTGTGGAATGACTGGTGGCGCTTGACTCTAGACTCAGCACTCAGGAGTCAGAGGCAAGCAATATCTATGAGTTCAAGGCCAGCCTGGTCTACATGGCAAGTTCCAGGACAGCCTGGGCTACATGGTGAGACCTGTACCCCACCTCCCCTCAGCAAGCCAAGATAGTACAGTGGGTAGAAGCACTCACTAACTTGATGACCTGAATCCCTGGGTCCCACCGTAGAAGTAGGACACTGACTCTTGAGTTATCCCCTGTAGCATGCACGCACCCATACAACACACAATAACAAAACGATAACAGCTTCTGTGTGAGATGGACGTATACTATACACCTGCGTAGAAGCCAGAGGTCAGTCACCATTGGGTAGCTTTCCCTATCTCTCCTCCCCTTTTCTCATTGTACCTGAAGCTCACTGATTAGGTAAGCTGAAGGGCCAGGGACTCCACCCCAGTGCTGGATTACAGGCATGCACTGCTTCACCCAACTTTTCATGAGAATCCTGGGAGTCCAGGCTCAGCTCCTCATGCTTGCATTGTGAGTACTTTACCCACTGAGCTTTGTCACATGTGTCACCTGGTTGAGGCCGAGCCTGCCAGACTGCTTCCAAGCAAAGTTACTGTTTTCCATTTTTGTGATTAATAAGCTTTTGCCAATACTGAAAGGTCGGCATGAGGAAGAAGACCCAGAAGCCAGCCAGTAAAAGAACAGTGGAAACCAGGGAAGGAAAACCAGAAGATCTTGGAGCTGGGAGAGGGTCTGTGTGAAGCAGGAGGAGTGGTCAACAGTGTTGGTTCAGGGCTACCAAGTGGCCAAATCAGAAGAGGTTGCTAAGAGTCTACTGTGTTCGGCATCTGTGTGCAGGTCTGTGGGCATCTCATCCAACTTAGCTTGGGTGGAGCAACGGGCCTAAAGCCAGCTTTCAGTGAGTCAAGAAGGAGAGAGAGGCAGACTGGCCACCACAGAGAAAACACCCTTTGAGTAAACGTGTGAGATGGCAGAGACAGACAGGTAGGTACAGAGACATGTGTGGGCTCAAGGGCAGGGTTGCTTTTATTTTTAAAGAGATTATTTATTTATTTTATGACTATGTGTGTATGCTTGAATATATGTTTATGTACACCGTGCATGCAGGGCCTAAATGGTAGAAGAAGGTACTGGACCCCCTGGAACTGTAGCTGTGGGTGGTGATGAGCTACCTGATGTGGGTTCTGGGAGCTGAACCCCAGCCCTCTGGAAGAACTGCAAGTGTTCTTAGCCAGTGAGCCATCTCTAGGCCCCAGAGGCAGAGTTTTTAACAGGAAGGGGGACCTTGGCTATGAGAGGTGATAAGAGTTGCCAGTAGACGTGGAAATCGGAAGAGCAACCATAGCTTCCAGGGGAAGCTCAATGAGGTTGCCAAATCCAAGGCTGAGAGCTATGAAGGCAGGAAGAGGTTGAGGGTGAGGAAGAGGAGGAAGAGGAAAAGGAGGAAGAGGAAGAGGAAGAGGAGGCGGGAGCTCATCAGTCTAGTACATAAAGACGGCTGGGGAGTGGGAAATGGAGGGCTGTGTCTAGGGAGGTGGCAGTTGGTGTTGTGGGAGGTAATAAAAAGCCCAGGACCACTTCTGGAAACAGGGTTTGGGAGGGACTTGGCAGAGGTCCTTGGCGCATGAGGAGGACTATGCATTGATTGCGGAGTGGGTCTTAGGTGGGCCAAAGTTACCAAGTCATGGTAGGAGTTAGGAGAAGGGCAGAGGTAGCCATGAACCAGGGCTGCCACTGTGTTATGAGGAACAGGTGGTCCAGAGAAGCTGAGGCAAGATACTTTAGTTCACTGGAGCCCATGTGACAAAGATAGGACTCTAAAGAAGCCATGAATGGGAGAACTATTATCTCGGGCCTGAAGCAGCCAAGAGCCTGCTTCAGAGGATCCCAGACTCCATCAGAGGCGGAGTGCATGCCACAGAAGTGAGCAACTTGGGCCAGCTGAAGGTGTGGGAATCCATATCCTCAAGAAAGCTGTGTACGAGGGCATGCGACAGGAACAGAACAGACCCCTGGGAAGGAAGCGCTTGGAGAGCTCTACCAGGCAGGGGAGAGGGGGTGGCCCGGAGTGCTTGCAGGGTGGGGTAAGACGAGACATGGTCACCAGTAGAGAGGCTGCTGCTGCTGGCTGGGAGCCTGCTCTGTTCTGAGCCTTTCTGCCTCCAAGACTCTTGATTTCTCAGCATGCCTGATGATGGCTGCGCTTGGCGGACGCCTTGAGTTCAGAGTGCCACCACAATGGCAGCTCTCTGAACAGTGAGACTGACCAGAAGAGATTCCTGCATTTTGTGTTCTGCTTCCTCTTCTGTCACTAATGAAGCTGGGGGCTCCGGATAAGTCCTTGCTCCCTGCTGGGGCCTCAGTTGTCTACATTGGGGTGGTGACAGACCCCATCTAAAGGTCACTACCATTCATCCTTTAGTTCCCATGACAGAGACCTTTCTTAACCTGGCTCAGATCTAATCCCGGTGGTGGATGTAAGGCCGGGTCCTGGATCCCTCTGGGCTCTTCGGCTGAAGCCATCTCTGGGGTTTTCCTAGACCTGGGGCTCATCCCTCTTGTCACATGGAGCCTGCGTAGCCTCCGACACTCAGTATTTCCTATCATCCTCCCTCAGAGGTGTGTTCTCTACAAAGTCATGGGAACCTACTGCTGTGGACCCCAGTGTGAGCCCTTTATCTTCCTGTCTGCTCCCCACACTGTGTCTGACACGCCACCATTAGGTAAGTATTCCTTTATCTAGATGTAGATCTAAAAGATACTGTGCTTTGGCAAAGGAGTCTGGGAAGGGACTGGGAGAGACCTTAGTGGGAAATAGGGTAGCTTACACAAGTAGACCCTGATAGAAGATAGGACTTACCCAGAGTCCAGAGGAGATGGGTGGGAAGAACAGGGGGTGGGTGTAGACCATCCCAGGGGCTGCAGGAGTGGCCAGGAGCCCTTCACCCAGGACCTACTCAACCTTTCTGTCCCTGTCCCCAGTTATAAAATACCTACGGGTAGTGAGCAGCTGGCTCAGGATCCGAGTTATTTGCTACCCCCTTCCCAGACCAGGGAACGCCCAGGGCATTCAGCCTGGTTGGATATATGAGAGGACACGGAGCTGAATTTTCCTGTATCTGGGCTCTCAGCAGAGAGCTGCCATGCCACAGTTCAGGCACCACGGCAACAGAAGAAATAAACACTCCGGGCCTCACAGTCCAAGTTCTGTTGCGATGTGACGTCATCCTCCACCCCAGCCATTGGGGCCCTATCCCCCCTGGCCCCCTGTGCTGCCTGCACTTCCGTGGTGGCTTCAACTGTTGAATCCAGGCATCTTCTCACACAGCCCCTCCCCCCCCAACTGTTTTGGTGTCTCTGAAGTGGGGTGGGGAGTGGATAGAGGGGCCTGGGCAGGGGTACTTGCTCCCAGCTTCTCAGGCACTGCTTGTAACAGCTACTGTTTTCCTCTCAGCCTTCAGTATGAAGCAGTCCAAGGGGGCCAGGAACTATGTGTTCTACGCACAGCACCCAGAGAAGGAGGAAGAAGAGGTGCCCTCATGGCATGAAATCAAGCAGACCCCTGTCATCATGGCCACAATCAGAGGTGAGAGCAGCCCTGTCCTAGGGCCCGCTCTGCTAGACAACTCCTGAAGGCCTTGCCTGCCAGCCTTGCCTCCCACAAAACCCCAGCAAACACTGCTCAAGGCCTTAAAACAACCTGAGCCTCCAAGCCAAGCACACCCACTGGCTCTGAGATGCTGGAAGAAGGTCAGGACATAGGGGCATACAGCATGTTTGGGGGAAAAGGATTAGGAGCTTTTAGCTTGGTTTTTACTTTTCAGTGCTAGGGACTGAACCCTGGGGCCCATATGTTAGAGGTTACAGGTGAGGGCTCGACCACTCATCTGCTTCACCAGTCCTGCCTTTAGTGATTTCTATTTCCTTCAAGCGGAGATCAGGCAAATGAATTCTCACTAAGTTGTCACTGACTGATTATTACTTGGGAAGAGTCTTAAGAGTGGTGAATGATGGAATGTTTGGGCTCTCTTGAGTCTCACATCGCCAGTTACTGTGGCTGGATAGAGTGATTATTTCTTAGCCTCAGTATTGTTATCTGTAAGATGGAAAAGATGAAGGCATCTGCCTTAATAAGGTTGTCTAGAGGCTCAACTGAAATAACCATATCAAGTGGTTAGCATGAGTCTTGATACAGACCAAGTTCCCCATTGACTGCGACTGTTGCCCCTCTCGTTACAGTGAGCTGGACCCACAGGAAATTGCCTTTTATCTCTGCATACTACCTTGTAGGGAACTGGCTGATACCCAGCTCTGTGGCAGTATGCCTTTAGCCAGAGCAAAGCCCCCTGTGTTCTCACAGTGGGCTGGGGGCTGAGGCTAAAGGTTGTCTTGTTTGTCCTCCCAGGTCCAGGGCCTGCCAAGTACCTCCGGTCATCCTGTACTGGCTATATAGCCCATGACATCTCCATGTTCCAGGAGCCAGCTTACAGTCTGCACACACGGCACACTAAGAAACGTGAGCAGTCCCCACTGTCTGTCCCTTAAGGGTCAGGTCTAATGTCCAAGGTTGCTACCACAGGCCACTGGGGGCTGTGGCTGGTGAAGATGGAGTCAGAAGGAAGCCAGTAAGATTTCCTAAGTGGACCCACACCATCTGAAGGTAGATCAGGCAGATTCCCACCCAGGGAGCTGAGGGGCCTGGACCTGTCACTGGCAGAGCAGGGCTCTCTTTCCCTGGGGCTCATTGGTTCTGGTGTCACTTATTCTGCTGGGGGATGCTTGTAGTAGTCAGCAATGACCTGTGGCTGACAGCCAAGGCCAGTGAGATGAGAGGCTGGGCAGGGATACGGTCATGTGTTTGGGGCCCTGAGGTCTAGGGTGACTGCTCCCCTCCCGCCCTAACATCCCTTTGGCAGAGGTTTCTTGGCTGGGGCTGAGCCCTTTCTCAATACTCACAGTAGCTGCAGTGGTTGTCACTGCCCTTGGCAACAATCCGGATGTGTCTGCGGTAGGAGACTGACCACACTGTGGTCCTGCCAGCAGCCTCCGGCAGTCTTGCACAAAAGGTCCCATTTTACAGATAAGGAAATCAAAGTCCACAGACAGCTAAGAGCCAAAGGAGTCTGAAGGGAGCCCTTGCTGGGGTGGCAGCTGTAACAAGCCAGCCCTTTTTTTTTTCCCGTCCCTCGCAGGGATCATAGACATAAACAGCCCCGGACCTTGCTATTTCTTGGATCCCAAAGTAACTCGTTTTGGAATATCCACCTGCCCCCAGGTCCCCATGGAGGAGCGCATCTCCAACCCGCGTAAGATTGGTTGGGAAAGTGGGTCATTGGGAGGATGAACTCTGTGTGTGGGGTGTCCATCCTTAGCACCTGGAAAGGGACAAAGCAGGGCATATCTGAGAGTGTTGGCATCTCAATACACATTAAGACAAATGTCAAAGCAGTTGGAAAGCAGAGGTAGGCTAGCCTGGCCTACACAACCTGTTTCAGGACAGTCAGGACTACATAGTAACTGTCTTTAAAAAAGAAAATGGACACAATGTTGCCATTACTATGCATGTGTCCGTTTCCATTCATAGATGCCAGTGATAATATACATTAATATATATTGTGTTGTGATGTCACAGGGCTCTTGTTAAAGTAGTAATGTCGTCATGCTAATTAGTTCGCATATCTAGTGAACTAAAGAAAATTTCCTGGTCCTGTCGTGGGACACAGGGCAATGCTACCATGTTGACTGCCAAGGAATTATTGCTACAATGACAGTGATGGCTTTTCTACACAACAATGTCGCCATCCTGGGGACTGTCTTGGTGCCCTTTCCCTGCTCCCAGTCCCATGTAATCCTAATGACCTGGGTCTGCTGCTGCTCTGTTTGAAGGCCCTAGAGCTGGGCAAGAACTCAACTCTCTTTGAGACCCAACATTTGGTATCAGGATCTGTGAGGCTTACTCCACTTTCCTTACTTTCAGGCATAAATTGCACGCCAGCCTCCAGCAAGTACAACCTTGAGAAGACTCGGCCCTCTGGGGAACGCCGGCCTCCCCAGTACACTTTTGGCTACCGGTGTCCATATAGAGTGATGGATCCCAACCCTGCTCCTAACCAGTACCAGCTGCCAGTCACACTGGGGACCAACCTCCCTGTCTTCCGAGCTGCCCCTTCCTATAGTCTGGCTTCCACAAACAAGAATTGGTCCCACAAGGAGAATATAGCAGGAGGTCCTGGACCTGCTATGCATACCCGACCCGAGCCATCGGTCTACCAGAACCGCAGCCCCTTGTTTAGCATGGCCAAGCGCTTTGGCTATCCTTTGGACCACACGCTTCGGCCTGGCCCTGGCTCCCACGACATCCAGCCGGTCACTGTGCACAAACCCCGCATACCTGCCTTCACCATGGGCATCAAACATTCACCCCACTTGTGCCCACTGATTGTGAACATTTGTGACTGAGGCCTCTGCTGGTGCATGCCCCTCCCTCCCACCTTACAGATGCTATTTTCCTAGATCACACTGAACAACTTGACCGTGGATTTTGGTAGCAGATCTGGTGCCTGCTGAGTGGCCAGAATGCAGAGGCATTGGATAAATATTTTTGTTTATTCATTCCTTTGTTTCGCAACCACTCTCAGCGGCTTCCTCTGGGCCTTGCTATGGGTGAGGGGCGGGGATCTTTGGTACGTTTATCTGGTATACATGGGTTTCCATGCTGGCAACTAGGTACAGTTGCTATGTGACCTCCAGGGCTCCTGGGCAGGCCCACCTGAGCGTGGCCACTGACAAGCTATGTGGCTTTTCCCTTCGTCTCTGGGTCTCATAGTCCCTTGCCAACAGGACTGGGGATGGCCCTGGATGAAGTCTAAACTCCCCCCAGTTCTAGGGCTGTATCTCTGGTCCCTGGTTAGATGCAGACTAACCAGTCCCCAAGGTAGGAACAGAGGAGACAGGGCATGGCCAAAATGGTTTGGGAAAAAAAAAATCCAAATGGGCACTCGGAAACTGTTGGGAGCAGGCATCGGTAGAGGGACAGCACACAGAGTGACCAAAGGATGCAAGCTGAGGCGTTGCTCAAGTAAGGAGCTCCGGGCACACTCTGAGAGCCTTAGCTAGATGGGACAGTGGTTTTGTTTGTTTGTCTTGTAGCCTAAGCTCTCCTTAGCCTTCCAAGTGTGGGATTAGTGCATAACACTATAGCCAGTGAAGACACTGTATTCCTTAAGACTTTGAGCAATTAGAGAAAGCCCGCCAGCCAGGGCAGTGCTGGAGGCTGTGGTCAGCCTGTGGGCTCTTGGAGGGGGTTTGAGTGTCACACGCTATCTTTGGAGAGTCACTCACTCACTCACTCTGCCCCTAGTCTCAGTAGCTCAGCCTGGCAGAGGACGGATGGCAGTGTGGCCAGAAGAGGGCAGCACTGCCTAAGTCTTCAAGGCCAGGTCTGGCTCCACAGGCTTCTGGGTGATAGGCACCTGCAGGCTGGAGCCTTCCAAATAGACACCTACCAGTTCTTGACTCTCCATCTTCCCCTCCAGTCCCTCAATTCACCTCATTCCTTAGAGTGGTTCTCTCCCACTCTCTACCATAGGAAGGTGTTGACAGTTCCTGATCTGTAGTTTACTAGGGCTCAGATCCCGGCAGCTGGGAACCTGGAAAGGAAAAAGGAAGGGCTATGGCCACAGACCTCCTGGGCTCAACCAGAGGCGGACATCAGAACCAGAATCAGTATCTGATGGCTTGTCCCTCTATATTTTTTTATTTTATTTTATTTTATTTTATTTTATTTTATTTTAAGACAAGGTCTCTCTTTGTAATCTTAGCTGTCCTGGAACTCATTATGTAGACCAGGCAGGCCTGTGTGTGTTAAGTGTTTTATGTTGGCACACACGTGTGCATGGGTACACATGCATATGTATATATATGAGACCACAGTCAACACTAGGTGTCTGCCTCAATTCCTCTCCACTTTAGTTTTCGAGACCGGGTTTCTCAGTGAACTAGAAGCTCTTCAGTTTAGCTGTTCGGGTTAGTCAGGGAATCCTCCTGTTTCCTCCCCAGGGCTGGGGTGGGTTGCCATACCTGAAAGGTGTTGGGCATCAACCATAAGACCTCATGCTTGCATGCCAGGCAGTTTACTGACCGAGTCATCTTTCCAGCTCTAGGATTTTGTTGTCTTTTAAAAGGCAGGGTTTTGCTGTGTGCAGCCAGCCCAAGCTGGTCTTGCCTCAGTCTCCTGAATGCTAGAATTTCAGGTGTGTGCCACTACACCTGGGTTAACATTGTGATTTTGGCTGAAATGAAAACTGAATTGAATAGACCTAAGTATGGATGGCAAGGAACCGAGATCACTGTTGGAATATTAAAAGAGACACAGTAATGTTTAGGAAAGAGGTTTATAGCAGCCACCTGGGTGCATACCTGGCTCAGAGCCCTGAAGTCTCTTCCTCTATGAGTGTCCGTGTCTGTCCCATTATCCCCAAATGTCGGCAAGGCTTGGGCAGACAAGAGAGAGAGAGAGAGAGAGAGAGAGAGAGAGAGAGAGAGAGAGAGAGAGAGAGAGAGAGCCTGTGCAGGGACCCATCTGTCTTGCAGCAGATTAGAAAGATGTCATTTTGCCGACAATGCCATTTATCATACCGGCTGCAAGAATTAGTGATGCTTGGGCTGAAAATGTTGGGTGGGGGTGGGGGTGGTGGCTGTGGCTGTGAGTTTCCTGTGTCATCAGGTCAGGTGAGCCTCAGACTAGTACCTGAGCAGGCCTTTTCTTTTGTCTTTTTTGGGGGTGGGGTGGGGGAGGGTTAGGTTTCAAGACAGGATTTCTCTGTGTAACAGAGCCCTGACTGTTCTGGGCTTGATTTGTGGACCAGGCTGGCCTCAAACTCACAGAGATCCACCTGCCTCTGCCTCCTGAGTGCTGGAATTAAAGGCGTGTGCCACTATGCCTGGTCTGAGCAGGCCTTTTGTGATGGAGTGCCTAATCTAAGCCAACACTGTTAGAAAGATGGAACTAAGTCCCAGGACAAAGAAGCAATCCTGATTAGATAATAAATGAGTGGCCTGTCTCCAGATTAGTGCTGGTGTGTCACCAGCAGTGGGGCTTAGTGTGGGATGAGAGCTTTTACTCACCCTGGGGCTGAGTCCACTCTTTTTTCACTAGACAGATCAGCCAGGCCCCTAGGCTCACCAGATAAGAGTAGGGTCAGAGGACGTGAGAGCTAGAGGGAATCTTGGAATGGATGTGGGGTTCTGAGGGATGAAGAAAAGGAGGAAAGAGTTAGAATGCGTCACTTGTGAACTTATGTCCCTGACTTACAGGTACACTGAGCCAAGATGTCTCTCAGAGAAATGGAAACCCACAGTTTACCTTCTACCAGTCACCCTCAAACATATCTGCCACACTGTCCTCTCAGGGAGAAAGCACGAAGCTCCCCTAGATTCCACAGCAGACAATCCCCTCACCTTGTAGCAACCCAGGTACTCCAGCTACCTCCTCATCTCACATACCCTGGGCTGGTTCACAGATGCACTCCAGCTCCCCAGAAGCAAAGGATATAGACTATAAGGGTAGTAGAGCACATGCATGCATGCATACATACATACACACATATACAAACATACAATACATACACATATACATACATACACACACACACATGCAGAGGTGGGGGCTGGGGTAGGAGAGTGCTATGTGCTCATGGAGGAGTTGGGGTGCTCTGGGTCAAAGGTGTCACTTATCCACCAGGATAAGTCAGGTGGTCTCTGCCCGTCCCCAGCACACAGAAGGAGCACCCAGAGTGAGGGTAGCTTTTCTGTCCTCGTGCCTCAAGGAGCAGGGCGGTGGCTGATTGGAGAATGTCTCCTTGATCCCTAAGGGTGGGAAGATGCACATCTCAGTTGTCCATGGTGGGGAGAAAACTTCCTGCTCTTCCCCTCTGTGTCTGCAGCCTCCCATCTGACCTAGCTCTTCGGACTTGGTCTCCTTCCTCTGGTCCCCGACACTACTATCCTCCTTGACTGCTGTGTCCCTCTGCCCTGTTTATACTCTAGAATAAAGATCGACATTTTCAATTACCCCGAAATAACACAGCTGCTCTTGGAGGCTCCAGCCAGTGTGTGTGTGTGTGTGTGTGTGTGTGTGTGTGTGTGTGTGCGCACGTGCGTACGTGCATGTGTGTGTGTGTGTGTGTGTGAGCACACGAGAATGCTCATGCATGCAAGCATACACATGAGTTCTTGTTTGTATGTGGAGCCCACGTGTGTGAGTGGGATGTCACCCATGGTCCCAGTGTCCTTTGTGTCCTTCCTGTCTAGAGCCTTCATTTCTTCTGGGAGATTGGAAGCACGTTTCCCTTCAGGGGAGGAAGAGAGACAAAAGAGAGAAATAAAAAACTGTCACTGCTGTCTTGTAAACACAGTTGCAGTGCACAGCAAGCAGAGACTCAGCAGGAGAGGGGACCAGGGAGAGGCAGGGCTGAGGAGAGGGGGCTGGGAGTGGGGCTGGGGGTGGGGGTGGGCTCTGGAGAGGAGAACAGTGGGATGTTGAGGAGAAGGGGTCCCTTAGTTCTTCCTCAAAGCTTGGGTGTGTGGGTGTGAGCAGAGGGAGGTGCCCAGAGAGGAGAGAGATAAAAGGGTCCATCTAGGATTGTGGAGAGGATTCAAGCAGGAAGACGCGGGAGCCAGGTGCCAGGTGACTAAGATAGACATGCCTCCTGTGGAACGTGACATCTACCAGAAGCAAAGCAAGAGCCTCATGCACAGCTCCAGGCACTGACATAAACAAAGGATCAGAGAGGGTAGATGAGCGGACCAGCAACACAGCTGGAGGTTAGATGGGTGCATCCAGCTGCGGTCAGCCTGGCCCCAGATCTCCTTTCACGTGGCCTGTCCCAGGGGATGGCAGCTGAGAAAGAGGGTGGAGGAGTTGGCTCCAGCACACTTGCTTTTGGGACTTGGCACAAGCCCTCCCTTCTTTGGCTCATCAGTTTCCCCATCTGAAAAGTGAGAATGCTGGCTGCTCTTGGTGGGGGCGGGGGTTGTGGGGAGCATCACACATCTGGATAAGACGGTCTCCCAACTCTGGTTCTCTGAAAAGCTGGCTGGAGGTGCAGAGGAACTACACCCATCAAGCACTGGGAGAGGGACCGGCCAGCAGCCAGACTGCAACCTCAACTGAAAGGCGGCTAAGCTCCAGGTCTACTCCCTGCTGCCTCCAAGTGGTAAGAAATGGGTACTGCAGAAGGTGGGTCTCACAGTTTCCCAAATTGGTCCTCCCTGACTTTGTCTTGGATGGCCAGAAACAGGAAGGGACTTGCTAGCAGGTTGCCCACAGCAGAAACTTAACTGTGGCAAGGCACTAGGTGGTAACCTCAGCTCTATTTTCATGGAAAGCTCTGGATCTTCCAGGGAGCCCTCTTACTCCCCTCCAGCAAAAAGCCACCTCTTCCTGGGTGCCACCTGCAAGCCAGGTGGTGGATCCCTTGAGATCTCAGGTGCTCTATCCTGGGGTTTGGAATCTCACAGTGGTTGAGCTTATATTGATCTCCTTTTTCCTGGTAAGGAAGCAGATATGAAGAGGTTGTAACTGGTTAAACACACACTGGTGGAGCAGGGATTCAAAACCAAGTCAGTCTATCCTCTGGGAAGAATCCCTCATTTGGGGCCAAAAAATTGCCCCCATGAACCTGTGATAATCAGCTGGGACAAGGCTATGGGCTCAGGGTCAGCCTTACCACTGTACTGATGTGTAAATGGATAAGGCCCATTCCTTTGTTCATGAATTTGTGTATGTGTTCGCGTGTGCATATCTGTGCATGTGTATGTATATGTGTGTACGTGTGTCTATGTGTGTGTGTGTGTGTCTGTGCATGTGTGTGTGCATGTATGTGTATATTTATGTGCATGTGTGCACATGTGTTTGTGTGTGTATGCATGCATGTGTATGTGTCTATATGTGCATGTATGTGTTTATATCTGTGCATATGTATGTATATGTGTGTATGTATGTGCGTGTGTGCCTGTGCATGTGTGTGTTCATGTGCATATATATGTGTGTGTGCGTGCACATACGTATATGTGTGTATATGTGTGTATACATTGTATGTGCACATAGTTGAGCATGTGCATGCATGTATCTGTATGTGTGTCTATATGTGCATGTGTGTGTGTGTGTGTATGTCTATACATGTTCTGGACTTCTCAGAGGTCTGTTCTGGTTCTGGACTCAGCAGGTTCAGTTGAACAGCTTCCAAGGCATGGGTCCGAGGGTGAGAAAGTGGAAGACCTGGCTTGCATCACATTAGTCCTGACAAGGTTGCACAGCAATGTGTGAGTACGGGGGTGCGTGGGGAAGCTGGTCTGTGAGTGTGGGCACATTCAGGTCTGGAGCAGGTGAGAAGCCACCCCTTGTTCCTGGGAGTCTTTTCCTCACTGCCAACCTCAGAGGGGAGTTTTTCTTGGCAGGAAACAGCCTCATCAATCAGCGGCAATGGGGGGCTGACAGGCAGCCCCTCCTCACGGCCGGGGCTTCAGGCAGACTCATAAATCCCACTCTAGGCTGGCTGTAAATTCCTGTGATTCACACCAGCCTCTTGGAGGACAGAGATTTGGGGCTGTGGGAGAGGCTTTTCTCTCCTGGGCAGAATAGGTGAGCATGGGAGGAGCCTAAGTCATGACAGGGGCCTGAGGCAGCCTCCCAGGGGTGCAGAGCTTCCTCCCTCAGAGAAGACGTAGGTCATTCTGAGCCACCTCTGTCCAGATATAGGCTTCAGCTAGGTCCCTCAGTGTTCTGACCTGAAGCACACTGAGGCCATATGTGTGCACTTTGGGATCATGAGTGTGCAGTATCTGAGATTCTGTGGGACCTGTGGCCAGAGTGTATGTCTGTCCTATGTGTCCCTCAGCAAATGGCTCTGACTTTTCACATAGAATTCTGTCCTGGTGACCGTGAGGGCAAAGGGGTGCAGGACCTTGTTTGCATCATTTGAATTCCAGGGGTCAAAAATCCAACACTCCTCAGGCAGAGAAGAACCTCAGGGAGTGGCAGCCATTTGTTAACATCTGTCCAATCAGGACTTCTGTTACACTCACACACCCTCGGAACTCCTGTTTGCTTTTTTTTTTTTTTTTTAAGCTGGCTTACAAATTTCAAGCATGCGAGTTTGCCTTGTCTTCAACAAGATTTGTGAAACCAGAATGCAATGCCCTAGTTAATACACACAAATATATATGCACACACATGCGTAACTCTGCTCCATGCATACAAGTGTATACAGTCACCACTCCTTTCTGGTGACATCAGCAGCCATAGATTTACCCAATTGTGAACTGAAAATATCTGAGAAAAGGTATCTATACTGAAAATGCACAGATTTTTGTCATTATTTCATATATAAACACACACACACACACACACACACACACACACACACACACACACATATATATATATATATATATATATATATATATATATATGAGAATGTATTTGGGTTATAGCAAATGCAATGCACTTTGCGCAAGGCATACTTTCTAAATGGTTAGGCATCATCATGGGTCACACACCACTCTGTGAATATTGATTTCTAGTCTTCCCTCATTTTACAGACGAAGAAACCAAGGCCCAGAAGTGTAGGGACCTGCTCAAGGTCACACAGCTGTGGGGTTAGCAGCCCAGCCCAACTGACCCCTAGCCTGGTGTTCATTATTCAGGAATATGTTCCTTGTCCACGGAGGAACTGCACTGGGTGTGCAGGTCTTCCTTCCTGCTGAAACACACTGGGATTTCTGAAGGCTTCTTGGAGACTGTGCCCTAATACAGAGGAATACACAGGAAGTGGTTTCTGGAAGCAGGCTAATGGGGCGGCATACAAACATCTTGAGTCTCTTGGTGGGACCAAGCACTGACCTCTGATTAGCCCTCTGCTCTTTCCCTCTTTGTGATGTCTGTGGATTTGGCTGCACCTCAGGGTTAGCAGCAAGTAGAGAAAGAGGACTCAGGGGAGGGAGAGAGCAGGGCCCTTCAGCAGCCCTTCTCCAGGGAGCTGCTCACTGAGCAATAATTAGCAGTACCTGCTCCCAGGCTGGCAAGGAAGGTGGCCTCATTAGTGAGCCTTCCGCTCCATTGCATAATCCTTACCTACAGGCCTAGCTTCCTGCTGCCCCTGCCGCCACCATCACCTAGAGACATGGCACAGTGGTTCTCTGGTAGAGGACAGGTGTCAGCTCCAGGGAGCCAGGATGACAATATATGCAGACAGCCAGAATGTGTGAACACAGCATAAAACACACAGAAGTGCCCATGCATATGGACACATGGTGTACATTAGTAAACAGATGTGTACAGTGACATATGTATTCCCCAGCCTTGCCACATAGACCTGTATTTAACACATGGACATTGCACACAGATGATTTGCTGTGCATGCATTGAGACCCACAAGAATTGTAAAAATCTCATGCCAGCAGTTGCATGTGCATTTACACAAACACCCGAATTCTTATAACTCAGGCACGCTTGGGCTATTTAGAGACACATACAGATCAGACCTGGGGGTTCGGACAGAACCCTAGGGTATGGGTGACACCTTTCTGTGCAAGGACACCTGCATATACACATATCTTCACAAAGAGCACACACATGCATTTTTCTTGGACTCTAACAGGGCTCAAGGGTCTGGGATTTAATTCCCTGGGGAAAGTGCAGAGACGGACACTGAGGATGCCATTAATTCTTATTGTTCTGGCAGGGATGAGAGGAGATGCAGGAGAAAGTGGGCAGAGCAGAGGGGACACAGGGAGGAGCAGCTGGGGGATGACCTAAGGGACTAGGAGCTGTGGGGACTGAGAAAGTTGAGGGACCTTCAAGGCTTCAGAATGTTGACGCTTCTACTTGATACTTCTGAGCAGGCTCAAGGGCGGTCCTTTTACCCTACTCCCCAAACCAGTGAGTTGTCAAGGTCAAGTGCCTGGGCTGGCGCAGAAGCCTCTTTCTAGTGCTCTTGGCACACACTGGAAGGAGACCATTCCATTGCTTTCGCCCAGATGGAATTCTCCCTGGAACCTCCAACCCCAAACCCACTTCTTCTCCAGAGAGGGGAGTTACAGGGGCAGAGCGCTGTTTCACAGGACACACAGCCGCCGCCATGAGAGTCCTCCCCGATACCAGATGGTTCTCTGCACCTCTGCTTGACATCAGCCTGAAGGTAGTAGGGTCAGAGAGACAGAGGCATGGACTCTGAGGGACAGAAGGGACAAGAGCCAGAAGCAGGGAAGTGGGGCTGGAGGGAAGGAGGATGCCAGAGACAGACAGGTGTGAAAGAGCCAGACTTAGAGAGTCATCTAGAAGTTTCCAGAGAGAGAGAGACAGAGCAGGGCAGATAAATGAGGCATAAAGATGGGGAGATGGGACAGTTAACTAGTCTCAGATGCTTGCTTAACCTGTTCATGCAGGAGTCATGTCTCTGCCAGTGTGGAAAGCACTCTGGCTTTGAGAGACACTGCATGACCTAGGTCAGACCACCTAACGTCTGAGCTCTGGCTGTTGGTCTATGTAGTGGGGTACCACCTCTGCCCCTGGGAGGTCTCTGAGGCTTCCTAGGGGAGGCCAGCTGGCCGTTTTTTTTTTTTTTATACCCTCCTCTGAGTTCTATGAGGCTGAGGGTGGGCAAAGGAGGCTAGGCCACCTTTGAAAGTCCCCAAGACAGTAAAGTGTGTGGAAGAGGGATGTCCCTGTGGGGCCAAGATATTGTGCTGGAGCCACGCATCACTGAGTGATGGAGCATTTGCCCTGAATATTGGAAATGCATAAATATCCATTTTTCAGCCACCGAGGCAGATATAAATATGAACGGGGGCAGGCGGCCCTCAGCTCTAATTTACTGGCTCTGCTCCCCTGGTGGCACGGGCAGTTACACATGGTTGTCAGGAGCCTTTTCAGGTTGGCTTTATGACTGCCGGATGCCACCCAAGACCTTTCTCCTGGAGAAGTGGCACCCTAGGAATTGCTGTAAGGCAAAGGGTAGCCATTCCCAGGCTTGCCCTGCATTGCCAATCCCACCAGTGGGAGCTTCCAGATTGGGAAAGAGACACCACCCAGGTCTTGCCTTGATAACTGAAGGGAAACTGAGGCTCAGAGAGAATCCCATGCCAATGGTGTGCTTTAAGTATCCTGCCTTGCAGAGAATATTCCCGGACCCAGCCTGGGCATATGAACAGACTGAGGAGGAAGGCGGAGCCTGCTGAAAAGACTTCACCTTTCCTCAGAATCCAGACTCTTCCTTAGCCTGAGGAATTGTTTGCTCTGGTGGGTGACTCCTGTCTCCCCACAAGTGAGGCACCTTGATTCGCACCAGCTGCATTCTATGGGGTGGCTTTTTTCTTTGGGTTGAGGCATGGGTGGGGCCAGAACTTCCTGGCCATGAAGCTCTGACGGGATTTTTCATCCTTTGGTCCTTCTAGGGTCCCTTGTCCATAGGAGGGCTGAGCTGGGCTCTCCTACCCTGAGTGTGAGCCTGCAACAGGAGACAGGAACATGGCAGGTACCTGCTGCCAGGGCTGTGTGGGTAAAACTGCTAATAGAAAGACATTGAGTCAAAAATGTCCCAGGCAGAGTAGCACAGAGCCTAGACGCAGGACAGGATGGAGGCTGAGCCTGTCCAGCAAAGCCATTCTTTTTGTTCTTTGTTTATTCTTCCTTCTCTCTTTTATTTCTGCCAGCATCCGTGAGGACATGTTTCCCAGGGACCCAGGCCCATGTCCTCTACATCTAATCTGCCAGAAACAAGGGCTCAGGACAGACCAGCCTGATTAACGTGGACTTCAGTTACTTTGCTTGATGCAGAAGTGAGACATCCACAAAGAACGGTCTCAGCCATGATCGAGTTGGTCTGCACACATCCTTCCTTTGAATGGGGTGGGGGTGGGGTGGGGTGGAGTATCTGCCAGAGAGGGTGCTGCAGGTTGCCTCTGGACATTTCTTCTGTTGGCTTGCAGCCCCAAACTTGACCATTTTTATGCTGTTCTGGGCAACCAGGGTAGAGTTCTCAGGTTGCTGTTCTAGATGTTCAGGCTGGCTGGCTCTGGGTCCAGGCATCTCAGTCAGAGGCACTGGTAGGTCTCACACAGGGCAGGCGTATCTTCTGAATTGTTCAGTCTCTGCTGAACTGCCGTGTGGCATCTCTGTGACACCTGAGAAAAGAGTCCCAAAGCCTCCATTCCTCACTTCACCCCATGTGAGAACCCTGCCTTGGCTAAGGATGACAGGACAAGGGCTTGCTCCTTGCTGGTAGGCAGGAATATTGGTTGTTGTTGTTGTTATCATTATTATTATGTATTTATATATCTATTTTTACTGTCAATGTGATATAAGCTAGCGTCATCTGGGACCCTCAGTGGAGGAATTTCGTGGACCACATTGCCTTGTGGGAGTGTCCGACATGAGTGGACTATATAAAAAAGCTGGTAGTGCATGAAGCAAGGAGCAGGCAAGAGAGGCAGCCGCTAAGCGGCATTTCCCCATGGTTCTTGTCTCTGTTCCTGCTTGAGTTTCTGCTCTTGTTATCCTGTGATGGGTTGCTGCTGTTACCTGGAAGTGTGAGGTGAAATAAACTCTTTTCTCCTCAGGTTGCTTTGGTCTTTGTGTTTAACACAGCAACAGAGAGCTTACAGGACAGCCAGTCTAGTCTTACCTGTTCCATGGGCTGGTTTCCTGAGTGGGATCTTTCTGAGCCATGTGGAGACAGCGGCCCTCCAGGTCCAGGTTCACTGGGAACCTCTGTGGCTGGGCTTCAGGGTCTCCTCTGTTCTCCTCTCTCCTGAAGGGCTTTCCTGGAGCAGTGGGCCCACTCTGTCCCCTACTCTGTGTGCTGACTGCAGTAGGGGTGTGCTCTTGACTTCCGCATCTGGGGAACTGATTACTGTCTGGGAGGCCTTGGTGTAGATTACTAGTGAGGTTGTCTGGCTTAAGTCGTTTTCTACCTGGCTAGAGGTGAGGGAGGCTGGGTTGGTTTCCCTGACCAGATATTCAAGCTTGCTCTGGTGGACAGCCTTTCTTAGGAAAAGGAGGGAGAGGCCACTGGTGGCTTAGCTGGGATCAACAGCTATAGCTCCTTGTTCCCCAACCTCCCTAGACTCCAGAAATTGCTACTGTATGACAAACCTTCTGCTGGGTTTATGGGAAAACGTGTGAACAAGCAAGACAAAGCTCCCCCCACCCACCCACCCACTACCTTCCCTCAGGCCGGGTGGTGCGTGCTTACAATGCCAGCATTTTGGGAGGCTGGGGCAAGAGGATCACAAAGTCAAGGCCTGACTGGGCAAATTAGCTAGACCCTGTCACAAGAGACCCTGTCACAAGAGAAAATGTTAAAAAGAGCTGCTCAGTAAGATGGCTCAGTGTGTGAAGGTACTTCACATGGAGAGAAGATCTGAGTCAGATCCCTGGGGCCCACTGTGGAAGGGAAGAACTGACCTCTGAAAGCTGTCCTCCGATTCTGTGCACAGGCAGACAGGCAGACAGGCAGACAGGCAGACAGGCAGACAGACAGACAGGCAGACAGGCGGACAGGTGGACAGGCGGATAGGTGGACACGTGGACAGGCAAACAGGTGGACAGACAGACAGACAGACACGGGTAGGGGGTGCAGACGGAGATGGGGGAGGGAGAACAGGTGAATGTAACAAAAATTTCCACAGCCAGGCGTGGTGGCACACGTCTTTAATCCCAGCTTTCGGGAGTTCGAGGCCAGCCTGGTCTGCAAAGCGAGTTCCAGAANAGCCAGGGATATACAGAGAAACCCTGTCTCGAAAAACCAAAAAAAAAATCCAAAACAAAACCCGAGCAGGGTATGGTGAGGCATCTCTCTGATTCCAGCACCTGGGGGCAGAGGCAGGCCGATCTCTGTATTCAAGGCCTGCTTGAACTACGCTGTAAAGAAACTGAGAGAGAGATCGAGGGGGTGGGGGAAAGGCGGGGTGCATATTACAGCTCAGGATAGGGTGTTTTCCTATTGTGCTTGAGGCCCTCTATTTGGTCCCCAATCCTAGCTAGTGGGAAGCTTGGGGCTCTCATGAAAGATAGCAGATACACAAAGGCCTGATGTGAGGAAGGCTACAGAGCTCAGGTGCATACAGAAGGGAGAGCTGTGGTGCTTTGGGGCAGAGGGAGGGAAGGAGCTGGCTGGCTACCCAGCCTGTCTGGGTTTGTGAGGGAGTCCAGAGTGATTGGATTTAAGTCTGTCCAGAACAGATGAGTAGAGTCTGGGGAGTGGCTCGGGGGCCAGGAGCCAGTTGCTCTTGCAGAGGATCTGGGTTCAGTTCCCAGCAACCACATGACAGCTCACAGTTGACTCGTAACTCTGTTTCCATGGGATCCCATGCTCTCTTCTGATCTCCGTGGGTCCCGGGCATTCACATGGTACACACACATGCAGACAGCACCCATATTCATAAAATAAATCTAACATTTGTTTTTTTTTGTTTTGTTTTGTTTTTTAAGTTGTGATAGGGCTTTCAGGAGGAGGGAGGGTGTGGCTATGTTTGGCTAGTGGTGAGATGGAGGCAGGGAGGAGGGGCCCAAAAGAAGGTTTCAGGGAAACATCAGGAGGGTCTGCTGGCTGAGCCACTTTGCCTCATGTAGGGATAACCAGCTATCTGGGCCTCCCACTGAGCTCCCAGGGTTAGCATTTAGCAGTAGGCAGACACATAGCTCTCTCTAACCTAACACTCTTGACTGACACAGTCTGATACTAGGGTTAAAATTAGCCTCCTGGCTTGGGGGGGAGGCAGGGGGCAGGAGATAGTTTGGTTCCTCACCCACTCCTGTGACACACCCTTCCTCTCAGAAGTAGAGACGAAGGCTTCTGAATGCCGAAGGGACACAGGCCTGACACTAAAGCAGGGACCAGGGTTCGCTGTAATAGCAGCCAGAATGTGACCACTGTCTTGAGTCTACTTCTCTGGGAATCATGGGAAGGGGCAGCCAGGTGTGGTCAGGCCATTGAAGGCTCCTCCCCTGACCCATTTCTCTGTGTCCTGCTTGCCCAGGTGCCTGGCTGCTTCTCTTTACTGTTGCCATGGGAACCCCAGGTGTCTGAAGTGTGTTGCAAGCTGGACTCCCTGAGGAGCTGGGTGGTGTGAGGGTCAGGGGCTACCAGTGGGAGTGATCCGGGCCTGGGTTCTGAGCCCTTCTGTCTCATCTGGGCCCAGAGCCTTCACAGAGGCTCTTCCTGTGTACCCTACACAGGTTCTGGTCTTACCGACGGCCCCTTTCTAGTCCCTACACTATCCATCAGTCACCACATCCCCGATTGCTTATCCCTACTTGTCAGCTGTCCCTGCGACCCACCTACTCTACATCAACTTCCCTGGGGCCTGATGACGGCGGGCCTTCCTCCTTGTCTGCTTTCCTCAAGGTTATCTCTCAACCTTTGATCCACTTTTGTCCCTCTTGGCTTAAGAGCTATTAATGGGGCTGGTGAGATGGCTCAGCGGGTCAGAGCACCGACTGCTCTTCCGAAGGTCCCGAGTTCAAATCCTAGCAACCACATGGTGGCTCACAACCACCCATAATGAGATCTGACGCCCTCTTCTGGTGCGACTGAAGACAACTACAGTGTACTTAGATATAATACTAAATAAATCGTTGGGCTGGAGCTAACAGGGATTAAGCGAGTGAAGTTGACTGGAGCAAGCAGAGGTCCTAAAAATTCAATTCCCAACAACCACATGAAGGCTCACAATGTACAGCTACAGTGTACTCAGCTCCTGCTGGCCTCAGCACAAAGTCCTGCTCCTGACATTGGGGCCCCTTACCTCCCACTCTGTCCCTCCTCAGCTGTTTCCTACTCTGGGTGGCCAGATCTGTTCAATGGGTAGATCAGCATCCACTTCATGTTCTACAGTATCTTTGAGATGTTAGCAGGTACTCCTTGAGGGAGTGTTCCCTATTATGAGAAGCACAGTCAAGTCTCCCTCAATCAGTCTCCCTCTGTGGGGGTTTGCTTAGTAACCCCTCCCATTATGTCTCAACCAAGGGTTGGAGTCACCAGCTTTGATTTGTTTTGACCACAATTACGGAAGGTGTACAAATAGCCCTAGGAGTATCCTCCCTCCATCTCCCCACCCTGAGCCTGCATGCTAGCCAGGACCTAAAGTGTGGTGCCCTGCCCTTTGGGATCCAGCCTTCTGGACCTGCTCCTCTCCTCCATCTGGGGTCTCCAGGGGATGCTTGTCATCCTGGAGCAGAAGAGGCACTGCAAACCAGGCTCTCTGCTGACACGGTTAACACCGCTTGTCTCTGTCTCCTGTGCTTCTAGGATGTGTTTTGTCTAAACCTCAGAGCGTTCTTTTCAAACTTGACCTGGTTGCCAACACTTAAAACCTGGGAGATTCCACAACAAATTCTGAATCTTAAACTTCTCCTAAGCACGAGAAGACCTATCAACACAGTGCGGAATGTCCCTCTGTGGAATTGAAGACTGGCATAAACCATTTACATGCAAAGCACCAAACCCCGCAAGCTAGTAGGTGGCTCAGGGCACCCGCTGAGCTTCCTGCAAATACTGAGGTTCTGACCCCTGTCAGGGGGAGTGAGGGGCTCTTCTCAGCGAACTCCTCTTTATGGGGGTGACTTGGACCTGGCCCATCCCTTTCCAGGGGACCCTTCTGCCAAGATCTGTGGCAGTCCTAAGGAGGGGCCTTGCTGGCTCTGGGGAGTATTCTTATAGTCTATGAAACAGCAGGAATCATATGCAAATCAAGTCGATGAAGCCTACCTGTTTGTCCCACCTCTGGCTTTGGGGATCGGTGCCCACGTGGCTGGAGGTAGCAGGGCTGAGAGAGAACAGGGAGGGAGGGCTGCCTGCAGCTTTTGCAGTCACTGCCTTGGGCTAAGCAGAGAAGAAGACTCTTAGCAGCTGCCGGTGTCACCCTGGTAATCGGAGCGTGCTGGGTGAGGATCCCAGAGCCAGGAACAGTATGGGACCAGCCACGCTGGTGCTGCAGAGCTTGCTAGCTGCTGTAGAGATCCCTCTAAAAATAGCTTGGGTCTGGTGGTTGATGTTTCCTGGGACCCAGGAAAAGCTGGCTCATGAGGGGGTGACCTGGCACCCTTTTCTGTGTCCTGCTGCTTACAGGGACTCAGAGAAAAGACAGGGACTGGTGAGGGTGGTGAGACTATTGCTGTGGTGAGGTACATACAGAGCCCTGACTTGAGGATCCCAGTCTGGGGTGGGGGGACACCCACCCCTGCCTACTCCCCCTTGTCAACACAGCTGAAGAACTGCCTGACACATGAAGCGTGGTGCCCAGATGTGGTTTGCTCTGGATAGATGAAGGCAGTTGGAGAGTGGACTTTTGACTCTGCTGGGCTCTGGAGGTCTCGGGCTCTGTCCCAGAGTGCCTGTTGAGAGTACAGTTTGGGAGGTGTGACTCCAGTTCTCTCCCGCTTTACCTGAGGTGGCTTGGGCCCTCTCTTCTCATCCTATTCAACCCTCCAGGCTTTTAATGTCCCTCTTGTGTCTCATGGGCTTGCTCAGGGAGATCCCCACCCCCCAAGCCAGCCAGGGGACTGGGCTATATTGTAAGTGTTCCTATGTCCCTTGTGGATCCCTGGATAGAAGAATATGAGCTCACATCTGACTGCTGGTCCAGGCACCTTTTCATAGGTCTTTCTGTGTCTTAGTCAACACTCTTATAAAATGAGGATGTGAACCACCATCTAGCCTGCCTCCACCATAGGCTTAAAAGCCACCTTATAGTAAAGGCAAACTAGGCTCATTCCTGTCTATGATTAAACCTGCTTTTCAAGGGTTGTGTAATGCCCCACCTGTAACCTTAACTACACATTGTTCTGTACTACTCGTTGCAAGAGTGACTATCATGTCTTTGTTTTAAAAAGTTGTTTACAGGGGCTGGCGAAATGGCTCAGTGGGTAAGATCACTGACTGTTCTCCCAGAGGTCCTGAGTTCAACCACATGGTGGCTCACAACCACCCTTAATGAGATCTGACACCCTCTTCTGGTATGTCTGAAGACAGCTACAGCGTACTTATGCATAATAATAAATTAATCTTTGGGCCGGAGCGAACAGGGACTGAGCAAGCAGGGTTGACCTGAGCGAGCAGAGGTCCTAAAGTTCAATTCCCAACAACTACATGAAGGTTCACAACCATCTGTACAGCTACAGTGTACTCATGTACATAAACTAAATTAAAAAAAAAATAAGTAAATACATCTTTAAAAAAGTTGTTTATAATTATCTTGCAACCCTTCCTTTGTTTGAAAAGGTTATACGACCACCTATGACTATCTGCTGTTAGGTCCACTTTGCAACTCTGTCTTTGTTTCTGGAGGTCATTAGGACTAACTTGCTCTGCTTATTTTCTGTTTCCTGTAACCCTGGCGATCTTGCCCACCAAATCCCCCATTTGTAAACTCCCTGCCACTGAGATTTATAAAAACCTTTTCTTTCTCACAACCAATGCTGACCTCTTGAACCTTGCCTTAGGGGAGGCAGTCTGAGTACATGTATCAAAAAGCTTGCTTTAATTAAATGTTTGCTTAATTAATTTGGCCAGAGGATTTGGGTCAGCGGTCTTTCCCCTTCCGGCTTGGGGATTAGCAGGTGATGATACTTTCGAGGGAGACCCACGCTTTCACAGGTGGCTGTGATGATCAAGTCAATCTACTCATCACATGTGTGCAGTTTATGTGACAGAATATGAAGCACAGCATTAGATAAATGTTAACTGCTATTGTTATGTCTAGGTTACAGAAGGGTTTTTTTGAGACAAGGCTTTACTGTGTAGCGCTGGCTGGCCTGGACTTTGCTATGTAGACCAGGCTGGCCTTGAACTGATCTGTCTGCCTCTGCCTCCCTGGTTCTGGGATTAAAAGCTTAGGTCACAATACCCAGATTATAAAGCCTTTTGATTTTTTGTTTGTTTGTTTGTTTGTTTTTCGAGACAGGGTTTCTCTGTGTAGCCCTGGCTGTTCTGGANCTCACTCTGTAGACCAGGCTGGCCTCCAACTCAGAAATCCACCTGCCTCTGCCTCCCGAGTGCTGGGATTAAAGGCGTGTGCCACCATACCCGGCCTTATAGAGCCTTTCGAGGTGTCAATAAAATTTATTTATCTTTGCTGAGGAAAGGCCTGCACCCATGTGCCCACCTTAGTGGCGTTTGAAGCGTTAGGAACCTTCCTGAAGGTCGCGTGTCATTCTGATTCTGCTGTGCTTTAAAAAAGAATGGATCGAATATTTGTGAATTGTTTAAAGGTCCAACGATAAATGGCCACTCATCCCGGCTGGCATGCTGATGCCCTCACCTACACCTTCCCTCGGGTACTTCTCCTCTACTTTGTCATCACACATCACTCTGCAGGTGAGTGCTAAGCTGTGGCAGCCAGGGTGACAGTGGGGTAGCTCTGTCTCTAAAGCATTTGCCAAGCTCTGAGACTGCACTTTGGGGCTCTCAGATCTGCTGGTATCCCAATCTCCTCTGCTACCCACTTCAGCCGGCCCCAGGACCTTGCCTCATCCCATCCCTTGTCCAGCCAGAGTGAACTCAACCACAATAACCAGCACTTTGCTCTCTCTTGCCTCAAACTCAATGGCTTCCCTGGAGATGCAATAATGTCAGAGTTAAGGTAGACGGAGAAAAACTTGTGTAAAAGAGAAAAAAGAAAGAAAAAAAAAAAAGAAGAAGAAAGAAAGAGACAGAATCCTTCCCAGTAAATCACAACATCATCAAAGGGGACCTGGGATTAGTTCAGGGGCATATGAGGCCACAGTGCTGGAACCGTGCCTGTAAGTGGCCCTGGGGTAGGGGTGGGGAGGAGTAGGCAGCTGAGATGAAACCTTCTTATGCAAATAAATTGAAATGAGGCAGTTTTGACAAGCTGCCAGGAACAAAGGCTCTGTGATCCTCATCTCCTATCTCTAAGCAGCTGGCTGGAGTGAGATCTTCCTTGGGGACCCAGAGGAGGGGCTGAGGGGGGACAGAATCACAGGCCCTGGACCTTAGGGAATCAGGAGCAAGACCACCTATCTGCGCTCATTCCCAGCCTTCTCTATGCCCTTTGATGGGTACCCACCTCTACAAGAGATACAAGCTGGGTCTGCTGACACAGGCTTGTAATCCAGTCTACTCAGGAGGCTGATGGAGGGGGAGCATGTGTTCAAAGCTAGCCTGGGGAACTTAATGAGACCCTGACTCAAAATACCAAGGGTAAGAGGCCTGGGGATGTAGGGTAGTGATAGATGCTTTGCCTAGCATGTGTGCACTTTGTGTGCCTCACAAGAAAAAAAGCTCTTATCTGTCAGGTTAGTGACGTGACTGGCTTCCAGCTGATCGCTTTTAAAAAATGTCTTCTTAATTTTAACTTTTTATCTTTTCTTTTTTTTTTGAGACAAGGTCTTTTTGGGTAGCCTTGACTGTCCTGGAACTCACTCTGTAGGCCTGGCTTTGAGCTCAGATATCCGCAGGCCTCTGCCTCCTGATGTGGGCAATCACCGCCCAGATGTTTAATTAACTTTTTTAAAAAAAGTTATCACATCTATTTATTTAGTGTGTGTGGAAGAGAGAGGCTACATTTTCATAGCACATGTGTGGAGATTAGAGGACAACGTTTTACCACGTGATTCTTGGGGATTGAATTCTGGGCACCTTTACCAGAACCGTCTTTCTGACCCTCTTACCCCTCTCTCTCTCTCTCTCTCTCTCTCTCTCTCTCTCTCTCTCTCTCTCTCTCTCTCTGTCTGTCTGTCTGTGTGTGTGTGTGTGTGTGTGTGTGTGTGTGTGTGTGTGTGTGTGTGGGTGTCTGTCTGTGTGTGTGTGTGTGTGTGTGTGTGTGTGTGTGTGTGTGATCACCACTGTCAGAAGACAACCTGCAGGAGTCAGTTCTCTCTTACTGTGTGGGTCCAAGTCTGAACTCAGGTAGTCAGGCTTACTGGCAAGTGCTTTTGCCCTCTGAGCCATCTTGCCAGCCTCTCTTCTTTTTAAGTGGATGCAGATACAGGGAATTGGACTAATAGCATCCTGGTTATGACACATTCTCATTATTAGCCCGTACAGAGTCACTGTAATTACTTGATTAATCTGCTCACTCATAGCAACAAAATGAACACCTCCGAATCAGGTCTTAACCCCGAATCTAGCCTCTTGAAGCTGTTTGTGTCTCTGCCTTTCTGCTCCTCCCTCATCACACCCCAGCCTGCCAATCAGACTCAACTGGGACACTACATTTTGTGGCTATTACTCTCCAGCGTTTTAAAACATATTTTTATCACCGTTGAAGTCAGAACAAACTAGGTAGTGCATAATAACGGGAACTCTCCTGTCTCAGTGACTTAACCTTACAAAGAGTTAGTTTTCTGCTGGGACAGCTTGGCAGAGGACTCTGTCCGCTGTAGAGACCAGGGATCTAGGCATGAGGTACAGTCATGGCCTTGTGACTCTGTTTCTGGTGAAGGTCCTAGGTTTTGGTTTGGGTTCAGGGTTGTGGGGAGAAAGAAGAACTAATCTCAAGCTACAATGTGTCTTTGAATACTCTGACTGACATTTCTTTCTCCAGATCTCCCCAAGGCCACCCCTAGAAGTGTAGTTGAACCAGGAAAACATCTCCCAGTCCATCTTTAGATTGATCGGAGATGTTTTGTGAACAGTGGAAACAAAAGCATCGTGTGATATGTGGTTATCGGAGTGTTTTGCTTTTCTCTTATTATTATATGCTGAGCATCCATGTTGCTATGGGATATAGCCATGGTTTTAAAGATTTTGTTGAAGTAGTTTCCCACAGAATAATTCTACCCACATATATCCATTTTTCTTTTTTTCAAAGTACATTTGGATTGTTCTGGGTGGGTTTTTTTTCCCTTTCCTTTATTCTAAATGGGTCCGGCTGTTGTGAATCTCTTTTTTGGAAACTTCGCTTTGATTTCATCATTCAAACTGTGGGTTTGGAGCTACTCAGAGCTTCCTGAGAGCTTGGCACAACTCCTGCCTCGGGATTCAGGCCGCTTACCCAGGCAGCCCAGCCTCTTAGCAGCGGAGGCCATTTCACAAACCCACTACCCCCCCCCCCCCCCCCCCCCCAGCCAGCCAGCTAATGAGCAAAGACAGGACAGCGCTCCTGTGAGCCACCGCTGCTTCTTGAACCTCTTGTCTTTCAACAGGAAGCAGGGCCTTGTGCCGTGGAGGACAGCACATCACGCATCAGGCTTTGGTGATGAAACATACATTGTGCTGGGTACTGCAGATAGGAAGAACAATGCATTCATTTGCAGAGCACAAGTTCATTTAGCTCCTTTTATGTGCCCAGCTCTGTTAGACTCTGATCACAAAGAGACGTTACCTGCCCTTGAGAAGTTCACTGTCTAGTTAGGGACATGGCACATTAACAGACATGTCATGGTGCTGGCTAACACTTGAGATGTGTGAGTGCATAAACGTCATTGTGATTTTGGAAATAGAGATAGGTTTAGTTGTAGAGACGTCCAGGTCCCTCTCTTCCCTCCCTTTCTCCTTCCTTCCCTCCATCCTTTCTCTCTCCGGGATGTGATTTTACTTATATGGATTCAACATCCTCTGAACTGGAAAATAACAGAGGTTTAGACCTTGATTGGTGGATTTTCTTTTTTCTTTTTTTCTTTTCTTTTCTTTTTTCTTTCTTTCTTTTTCTTTTTTTTTTCCGAGATAGGGTTTCTCTGTGTAGCCCTGGCTGTCCTTGGACTCACTCTGTAGACCAGGCTGGCCTCGAACTCAAAAATTTTCCTGCCTCTGCCTCCCAAGTGCTGGGATTAAAGGCGTGCACCACCACGCCCGACTGGATTTTCATTTTTGCGGCTTGTAAAGTTGCTAAGCTAATACCTATGCCTTAACTTCTTCTAGCTGGGTAATTGTTTAAATGTCCTTAGAGAGAGACAAAGTGGTTAAAGCTATCACAATTTCTGTGATTTCTTCCAACTTGTTTTTAAAAAATACTTATTTATTTTATGTATATGAATACACTGTAACTGTCTTCAGACACTCCAGAAGAGGGCATCAGATCCCATTACAGGTGGTTGTGAGCCACCATGTGGTTGCTGGGAATTGAACTCAGGTCCTCTGGAAGAGCAGTCAGTGCTCTTAACCACGGAGCCATCTCTCCAGCTCTTCTTCCAACTTATCTGCCCCACCCACTACCCTTTCTCTCTATGGTTACTCATGGGCCAGAATATCAGTGTAGTCTCTTGGAGGTTAACATTAAGCTTGACCCTAATGTTAGAGCCAGGCCCCTCCTGCTTTGGAGGCCTGGCTTGCCTTCAGATCTAAACTGCAGGGGAAATTACCCAAATTCTATTTCTGTTCCGCAATGCACTTGTTGTCGCTATTTTAATTAAGAATATAAGTATTCCTGTAGGCCGGGGATGACTGGGGAACCTTTATGTGATGACCTAACCTGCCCTGTCTGGCCTCACTTCCACAGACTTATTGTCTGGAGCCACACATTGAGTAATTTGCTGCAGGCAGCTCAGGAGATGTGGATGGCCAGAGGAGGGTGGCTCTAACTCTTGTGTTGGAACATGGTTGAGTGGTATCCACAGAGAGGGTAGGTAGGGTCTTGGTGCAGGCTTACCTCAGCAGCATCTTGAAGAATCAGAGGTGTCAGACAGGACATGGTGCTGACAAAGCTGAGATTCTTCTGCAGTGGCCAGGACAAGGGTCAATGCAGAGGATGAGATGTGGTAGTGGGGACATTACTCACGTGTCTTTGTCTTCTCGTATCCTACAGACATGGCTGCCTGAAGCCAGGGAGTGATGGTCAGGGCTTTGGGTGGCAGATTTTAAAGAAATCACACACATGCCCATATATGCATGTATATTTGATACTTATGTACACATGTATCTGTATCTACTGGTTATCCATTTTAAATTATACAATCTGGTGGCTTGAAGGACATGATGCTACCCTTAAAGACTTACAGTTTAGTGTAGGACCCAGCACACTCTGAGCTAATTTATGGTACGGCTCAACACATAAGCTGTGCAGGTATCATTCCTCCCCATACCTGAAATGTTCTCATCATTCCAAACAGAAAAGCTGCACTCATTAAACAGCAAGCTCCCAGCTCCTTCCCCCAGCCCCTGGACACCTCTCTTCTGCTTTTTGTGAAATTTTCTATTGTAGTGATTATGCAACATGTATTTGCGTGTGTGTGTCTGATTTATTTCATTTGGCATAATGATTTTGAGTTTCATCTATATTACATGAATCAGAATGTCCTCTCTGTACAGAGATGAATAACATTATCGATAGAATTTTTACTTTTTTCTGGAAGCATTGGGTTGCTGGGCAAAGTTTTCTCTGGGGAACCACAGAGGGACACCCGCTGCATAAGATGCCCTCTGTCTCTTCATGGGGGCATGGGGACAAGGTGGATCCCTCAAGAGTTGTGGCAAGGATCTTATCATACCTGGTGCGGTCTCCCCTCACCTTCCCCCCCTCCTTTGAAGCCACTCAGGTAATTTCTGTCTTCTGCATGTCTGTCACTGAACACCAAGTCTGCTGTTTTTTGGGCTTTGGGCTAGTACGGACTATATGTGAGCCTTCTGGGACTGCAGGCCTCCTTGCTCTTCGTCTCTCCTCTGCGCCAGCCCCCTGGGGTTGGTGGCTAAGGCCTCAGAGGATGCTGGATTGGGGAAAGAGAGGAGATAAGGTTTCTCCCGCCCCTGCTGCTGCCTGCCAGGCTGCCTCACCCCTTTGGCCCCCCTGGCAAGTTTCATCTGTGAAGCTGGGGTTGAAGGAGACAGAACAAGCCCCAGGGGTGCCAATAACAGGGTTATAATCCAGCGGGATGAGACTGAGCTCTCTGGAGCCTCATAGCGTTTTTCCAGGCCCGGCCACTTTATTACCGTAGTGCTGAGTGATGGGGCTCAGGGGAGCTGTGGCTCCAGAAGCCGCACCCGCCACGCTCGCGGCTCCCGATTGATCAAGCTGCAATTGGGCAGAGCGAATTCATGCAGCTTCCTGCCATCCTCTGTTCTGTTCCCCGCTCCTCTCCCCTCCTCCTCAGGCTTCCCCTTTGGGCAGCGGGGATTTGGTCCCCATGGCTCTATGGGTCTAGGGTGTGTGTGTGTGTGTGTGTGTGTGTGTGTGTGTGCGCGCGCGCGCGCGGTGCTGTTACAGCTAACTGCGGGCTGCCCTCTCCCCCTGCCCAGCCTGGGACCTCGGGCAGCAGGTTGGTCCTTTCTAAACCTCCACTGGCTTTTCTGTCGCTTTGACTGTTTTCGGGATTTTTTGGGTTAAGATAGGGTTTTACACATCAGGGTGCCTTTGAACTACGTGTGTAGCCAACAATGACCTTGTGCCATCTCCTGAATATTTGCCTTCACTTACCAAGTGACATAACACACACACACACACACACACACACACACACACACACACACGCCTGCTTCAGAGTTAATTGCACTTTGCAGAATTTGAGTGAACAGAGGCTAGGGTAACGTGCAACTCCTCCCCTCTCCACCAGAGGGCACCCCTCTTTTCCTTTTTGGAGAAAGATTTGTCCCGGGCCCGGTGAGTAAAGGACTCACTTGCTCTAAAGCTTAGGGCTGTGCTTCTGGGGGAATCAAATGTCAGAATGCGGTTCCATAAAAGGGTTCAGCCCACCCAGTGACAGAGGGGACAGTACAGGCCTGTAGAGAACCCAGAGCCATATCTAGCTTTGCTCTAAGGAACTCACAGAAAGCTGTCAGGAGTCTGTGTGCTCCGCAAGCTCCCTGGGGGAAGGACATTTCACAGATGAGGAAGTTTACCAGGCTAGGGGGTTTTATAGGCTCAATATTGGTCTAAGTCACTCTCATGAGAAGTTGTCAATGATTTACTTTCTTCCCAAGCAAATGAAAATACTAACTAAAGGACACAAGGTCTGGCGTTAAGCAGCCACAAAGACAAACGGTGATTCCCTTCACAAGACCCACTCCCGCACCCCATATACCACCTTGAATACTTTCTGTCTGGTCCTGTAAGAAAGCCCTCCTGCTGTCTACCTCCTACAGCAGGTGTGATGAAGCAAGCTCTGGCAATACTTGCTCCTACTTCTCAGGGCAGGTAGGGGCTAGGCACTGTTCCCTAGGGCACTGTGAGTTGCATGCATAAGATTGGTCTGAATTGCTGGGGCGTGGTAGCGCACGCCTTTAATCCCAGCACTCGGGAGGCAGAGGCAGGCGGATTTCTGAGTTCGAGGCCAGCATGGTCTACAAAGTGAGATAGCCAGGGTTATACAGAGAAACCCTGTCTCGAAAAAAAAAAAA
>NC_034599.1:51710750-51712032 GCF_900095145.1 Mus pahari | reverse complement strand
TGGGATTAAAGGTGTGTGCCACCACTGCCCGGCAAGATGGAAGTCTTAAAAGTCATTTGACACAGATTGCTTCTCCCATGCAGTGTTCAAGCATTCATGCGGGGCTGACAAGACGGCCCAGTTGGTAGAGGCAGCAGCCCTCAAGCCTTCCTGGAATCCGTGTGGCGGAAGAAGAGAAGTGGCTTGCTAGGGTTGTCTCTGATCTCCACGTGTGCTCACAGCACCCACCCCTGCCCTCTCCTCCCCCCTACTCCCAAAATAAGTAAATACACATAAAAAAATTATCATGCCTACATTTAAACCAGGCATAGTGAATGGTACATCCCAGAACTTAGAAGGTGGAGAGAGATAGGAGAATCCGTAGCTAAAGGATAGCCTTGGCTACATAGTGAATTTGAGGCAACCTGAGCTACATGACACCTTGACTTTTAAAAGAATCAATCAGTCAACCCTCAGTCAGAACTTATCACCAGACCTCCCAAGGAAGGATCAGACTGCTCAAACAAATAACAACTTTTCAGATAGACAAGGTCAAAATGAAAAATTTATAGTGTACAAAGACATATCTTCTGCATGGCTGATGTGAGAAGCATAATCGGCCAAAGTCTGCACCTCCCGTGTGCTTCCTGCTTCTTACCAATAACACATTGGATGTTTTCTTTCTTCTTGGTAACTTGGGCCTGATTCTTTGTTCTTTAATTGTATTGTACATGTGTATGTGTGTGTGAGTGAGTGTGTGGGTGTGTGTGAATATGTGTGTGTGTGTATGTGTGTGTATATGTGTGTGTATATATGTGTGTGTGTGTGAGTATGTGTGTGTGTATGTGTGTGTGTGAGTGTGCCACTGGTCTTCTATGGAGGTCAGAGACAGCAGAGGGAGTTTCTTCTTTTCCTTCTGCTGTGTAGGCCCTGGGAATCCAGCTCAGTCTGTCGGGCTCTCTGGCTTTACTTTGTTCTCTTTTTCCCTTTTCAGTTAGATAACTCCCTGTGCTTCTGTACTCTAAAAATCCACTCATTTCTGGGCTGGTGAGATGGCTCAGGGGGTAAGAGCACCTGACCGCTCTACCGAAGGTCCGTAGTTCAAATCCCAGCAACCACATGGTGGCTCACAACCATCTGTAACAAGATCTGACGCCCTCTTCTGGAGTGTCTGAAGTCAGCTACAGTGTACTTACATATAATAAATAAATAAATAAATCTTAAAAAAAAAAAAATCCACGGGGCTGGTGAGATGGCTCATTGGGTAAGAGCACCCGACTGCTCTTCCGAAGGTCCAGAGTTC
>NC_034599.1:51706559-51709915 GCF_900095145.1 Mus pahari | reverse complement strand
TGGAACTCACTTTGTAGACCAGGCTGGCCTCAAACTCAGAAATCCTCCTGCCTCTGCCTCCCGAGTGCTGGGATTAAAGGCGTGCGCCACCACGCTCGGCTTGGGAGAATTATTTTTTAAAGTTTCATTTATTGGTGTGTGTGTGTGTGTGTGGTGTGTGCACTCCTGTGCATGTATGCGTGTGGGTTTCATAGAGCACATGTGTGTTCCTGGGCTTGTGCTCCGGTTGCCAAAGTTACAAAGCAAGCAGTGTTGCCTGCTGCCGATCTTACAGGGCCCTACTCACTGTCTTCAGGTACCTCACACAGCAGCAGAATCCTAGCATGTTCATCTCTGTAAAGTGCCCTGTATCACTTGGCACATGTCCTCAGTGTTCAGGATGCTGCACTTGCTGTCGGTTTTTTTTTTCTTGAGGGGCTAGAAATCCATCCAAGGGCCTTGTGTGTGCTCTGTAAGCACACTACTGGAGTTGTACTCCAACCCTCAAACCCTTAAATAGAACCTTAAATAGAACCCTGTCTAGTCAGGGTTTCTATTCCTGCACAAAATATCATGACCAAGAAGCAAGTTGGGGAGGAAAGGGTTTATTCAGCTTACACTTCCACATTGCTGTTCATCACCAAAGGAAGTCAGGACTGGAACTCAAGCAGGTCAGGAAGCAGGAGCTGATGCAGAGGCCATGGAGGGATGTTACTTACTGGCTTGCTTCCCTTGGCCTACTCAGCTTGCTATTTTTTTTTTTTTAAACAGAACTCAAGACTACCAGCCCAGAGATGGCACCACCCACAATGGTCACTAATTGAGAAAATGCTAGATCTCATGGAAGCATTTCCTCAAGGGGGGCTCCTTTCTCTGTGATAAGTCCAGCTTGTGTCAAGTTGACTCACAAAACCAGCCAATACACGTCCTTTCCTTTTCAGACAAATTCTTACTATGTAGTCCTGGTTGACCTGGAACTCACTGTGTAGATTAGGCTGGTCTTGAACTTAGAGACCTGTCTGCCTCTGCATCCTGAGCGATGGGATTAAGGGTGCCCCGTCATGCCAGGCTGCTTCCTTTCTCTTTAAAAATCTGTATAACTCTCTGCCATGTGACTTCATTGGCTTATCTATTCTGCTGATGGGTATTTTGGGGGGTCCCTTGTTTTATCTATTCAGACAGTGTGGACATGAACATAGGAGCCTATCTTAAATTCTTTTGAGAACACAGGATTGTTGGATCTCTACCTGAATTCTAACTTTTCCAGGAATTTCCGCCCATCCCACTATGACTAGACCACTTCACAGTCTCTTCAGTAGGGGATTGCGTTCACAGTGTAAAATACAGTCTCAATATAATTAAAAGGGTAGATAGCCCACAGAGCGTAATGTATGCCCACGACAGCATGAAGTTAGAAGTCAATCACTAAAGGAAAATGGGAAATTTTACAGATTTGTATATGTTTAAGCATGATCTGGAGCAACCAGTGGATCAAAGAAGAAATCACAGGGGATTTGAAAAATATCTAGAGATAAATGGAGATGAAAACAGACATACTAAAGCTTATGTGATATCACAAATGCAACGCTAAAGAGAAATTTACAGGGACAGATACCCAGATCCACTCATCAGACGGAGGGGCCGGGGATGAGGCTCAGAGAGTTGATGAAAGAGGCTCTGGGTTCAGTCTCCAACACCACATAGACTAGGTATCCTGGTGCATCTCTGTAATCCTGGTATTTGAGGAGCAGCGGCAGGAGGATCAGAAACTCAAGGCCATCCTTGGCTACATAGTGAGTTCAAGGCCAACCTGGGCTACCTGGGACCCTGTCTTAAGAAGAGAACTACAGAGAGCTCTTAAATCAACAACTTAACCTTCAACTCCAGGAACTAGAAAAGGAACAAACAAACCCCCAGCAGAACAGAGGAAGGAAATGATACCAATCGGCGCGGAGAGGTCAGAGAGCAGGAAAACAGCAAAGAGCATCCCCGCGGTGAAAGCCAGATCTCGGAAATAAAAGACCACCGACAAAACCTTCACTCAGTGCCTCTCAGCCTTCCTAATGCTGCCGCCCTTTACTACAGCTCCTCATGCTGGGGTGACCCCCAACCATGAGATTATTTTTGTTGCTACTTCGTAACTGTAATTTTGCTAGTTATAAATCATAATGTAAATATCTGTGTTTTCTGAGGGTCTTAGGTGACCCTGTGAAAGGGTTGATACCCAAAGGGGTCCTGACCCACAGGTTGATAATTATTGCTTTAACTGGAGGAGAGAAAGAGAGAGTCAAATTATTAAAAATCAGAAATAGAAGCAGATAGGTCAGGCAGGGTGGCACACACCTTTATTCCCAGCACTTGAGAGGCAGAGGCAGGTGGATCTCTGAGTTCCAGGCCAACCTTGTCTACAGAGTGAGTTCCAGGACAGCCAGAGCTATACAGAGAAACCCTGTCTTGAAAAACCAAAAAAAAAAAAAAAAAAATCTCCCAATAAAGAAAAATCCTGAGCCTGATGGTTTACCAGTGAACTGCAACATACACCTAGAGAAAAACTAACACCAAATCTTTCTAAAACTTTGTTTTAAAATTAAAAACTCTTCCTCATTCTATGAAGCCAGCATACCTTCAAGCTAAAGCCTGACAAAACCGTAGTAATACCAAGGAGGGGTGTCCTTCAGTGGTCAGTGTTTGATTGGCATGTGGGAGGTTCTAGGCTCAATTGCCAGTTGCAGGAATCAGACAAAAACCCCTACTATAACCACACATCAATTCATTTGTGCACACCAACGGGAAACATTTATGAGAGCCAGCAAGATGGCTCAGAGGGTAAAGGTGTTTGCTGCCACCTCTACGAAGGTCCCCTCCCTTTTGTTTCTTTGAAACAGAGCTTCATGTAACCCAGGCTGGCCTCAAACTCCCTACACAGCTGAGGATGACCTTAAACTTCCGATCTTCCTGTCTCTGATTATCAAGTGCTTGGATTACAAATACCCCGTTTATGTGATGCTGGGGTGTCCTAGTCGGGGTTTCTATTCAGAAACAAAACATCATGACCAAGAAGCAAGTTGGGGAGGAAAGGGTTTTATTCAGCTTACACTTCCACACTGCTGTTCATCACCAAAGGAAGTCAGGACAGGAACTCACACAGGGCAGCAACTTGGAGGCAGGAGCCGATTCAGAGGCCAATGCAGAGGCCATGGAGGGATGCTTTTTACTGGATTGCTTCCCCTGGTTTGCTCAGCTTTCTTTCTTTCTTTTTTTATTATTATTAATTTTTTATTATTATTTTCTTTATTTACATTTCAAATGCTATCCCGAAGGTTCCCTATCCCCCCCCGCCACTGCTCCCCTACCCACCCACTCCCACTACTTGGCCC
>NC_034599.1:51702082-51704353 GCF_900095145.1 Mus pahari | reverse complement strand
AAAAAAAAAAAAAAAAAAAAAAAAAAAAAAAAAAAAAAAAGTCAACAGAAACTACCACAATGTAATAAAAACCATGAAGCAAAACACACAGCAAACAGCATACTCAACTATGGTAGGCTTTCCCACTAAGATCAGGACCACCGTGTGAGTGACCAAAGCCTACAAGTTCTATTCCACATGGAAATTCTAACCAGAGCAATTAAGTGAGAAAAATGAAGACAGGCAAACCAGAAAGGAGGAAATAAAAACTGTCTTTGCTAACAGATGATACGATCTTAAGTGTAGAAAATCCTCAAGACTACACACAAAACGCTGCCGGAATGAGTGTATTCACCAAAGTTACCATCTGGGATGCAGCTGCAACCCCATACATGATAAGGACAAACTGAAAAGAAAACTATGAAAATAATTTCACTTATAATAGCATCAAGAAAGCAAAAGGAGCCACTTAGCGGCACAGGCCTGTAATACCAACTACTGGGGAGGCTGAGGCAGGAGGATCGTTAGTTCAAGGCCTGTCATGTCTTGGAAGAAAAAGTAAAAGAGGGCTGGAGATACAGGCCAGTGGTGGTAGAGCATTTGCTTAACATGTTTGAGGTCAGTGGCTTAACACATGGTATTGAAATCCCAACCAACAACAAACAAAAATATCCTTCAAAGTTTACCATAGAGGAGAAAGACATGCATGATAAGAACCATAAGCCTGTTCACCAAAATCAAAGAAGATAAAACACCAACCAAATATATTTCACACTAATGAACTGAAAGGCTTCATATTGTTAAGATGTCAAAATTACCAAAACCAATCCAGGAGCTTAAGGCAATCCTTATCCAAATCTCAATATAAATTCTGCAGAAATGAAATAACCTATCTGAAAATTCCCGTATGGGTTCTCCGGTGCCTCAGTGGCCAAGCCAGTCTTGAAAAGGAGCAAAGTTGAAGGGCTTAAGTGTCTCGGCTTCAAAACTTTCTGCAAAGCTACAGTAACCAGGCCTGTGTGAGCCTGGCGTAAAGACGGAGACAGCTTCACAGAGTGGGGAAGAGCCCGGATACTGGGTGGAGTGTGCCCTATGAGTCTGTCAGGTAGTGTTGATCTGTTGGGTAAGCTTCTGCTTACTCACGTCTGCCCAGACTTGCATCTGCTCTTGCAGAGGAAATATTGATGGTGCTTACACTTTAATGCACATGTGGCTCTAGGTTAGTGCTACAGGTTCTTCTAAGTTCAAGAGGTGTTCAAAATCACTTTTACCCTTCTGGAGTTTTTTAAAATGTTCATAATTTTAGTTAAACCCTTCTTCCAAACATGATTATAGCTATTATCATCATTAACATTGTTTTATTGTCAATGGTTTTATATATATATATATATATATGTGTGTGTGTGTGTATGTGTGTGTGTATTTATTTAAAAACAATCTTCATATTTATTTTTTACATCTGCTTTGTCTTCAGCTTCTTTTTTCTTTTTGTTGATGAGTTCTTTTTGTTTATGAGTTCTTTCAACAAAGATCAGCTGTGTGTAAATCCTTTCTGTCTTTATATATGTGAAAAGAACCTTACTTTTCATTTAATAATGAGTGACTATTTGGTAACAAATCTTCATGTTACTCTCCATTAAAAAAATAAACCAAAAAAACAAACTTCATCCTTAAAAGGGTTTGTCCCACGGGTTTCTGGCCCTTTCCTGTTGTGAGAGGCCGCCTATTCATCTCCATTCCTTGGTAGACAGAAGGTCTATTTCCTTGTTTAGCCTGGGGTTTTTGTTTTTAGTTTGATCTGCAGTTGTACCGGAGAGATTGTTTGAGCTGTGCATGTGAAGCTAGACACAGTGTTTACTGTACTTTCAGAGTGGAAGCTGACTTTTAATTCCAGGAAATACCGTGTCCTAGTTACCTCTAGGTGTTAACCTGAGATACTCAGAAAGATGGATTCTCCCCTAAAAAGCCTCCTCTATCAGACTGGCCTCTGGGAAGTCTCCTCCATCAGATTGGCCTCTGGGTGTGTCTGGGAAGCTTTTTCTAAGTTGCTACTTGAGGTAGGAAAGCCTAGACCACTGTGGGTGATGCCATCTCTGGGCAGGCGGCTCTAGGCTGGATAAAATGGGCACCTGAGCAAGCCAGAGGAAGCAGGCTTGGAAGCAGAATTCCCCTTTGGTTTCTCTCCATGGTCCTGCCTTAACACCCTGCCTTGGCTTCCCTCAGTGAGGGATGTGGACTGTAAGATGAAGTAAGTTCTTATTCCCAGAGCTGCTTTTTTTTTTTTTTTTTTTT
>NC_034599.1:51695373-51701262 GCF_900095145.1 Mus pahari | reverse complement strand
TGCCTCTGCCTCCCAAGTGCTGGGATTAAAGGCGTGCGCCACCACGCCCGGCTTATCCCTGGGATTTTTAACTGAGTTTTTTTCATATTGTTTTTTTTTTTTTTACCCTTGTTACATTTCTGCTCATTTCTGCTTCATATTATCTGTTCTTTTTCACAGCCACCATTTTCCTTTGTCTTTTACAGTTTCCAAACAGGTGTCTAATAGGTCTTTTAAGATCAGTAAGTATGGGCTGGAGAGATGGATCAGTGGTTAAGAGCCCTGGCTGTTCTTCTAGAGGTCTTGAGTTCAATTCCCAGCAACCACATGGTGGCTTACAGACCATCTGTAATGGGATTCGATACCCTCTTCCGGTGTGTCTGAAGATAGCTACAGTGTACTCATATACATAAAGTAAGTAAATAATTCTTTAAAAAAAATCAGTAAGTATGTCTTCCAGACCTTGGTTTTGCTTTGGCATCACGGTTCTTTATGTTGGAACTCTGCTGTGCTGGTTCATCTTGAGGGATCTCCTCTCCTCCTGCCCTGGAACTATCGGGTATTCAGCTGCTTCTTCTGCCTCTCCTCGTGACCCCAATGCAAAACCAGATCTTAAATGGTTTCTGTCATCTAAAATGTTGTGATTTACACCCTTCTAACTATGCTACTGTTTTATGATGGGATTCTATAACGAGCTACCACAGTCTGGCTTAAACACAGACATCAGCTCCTCTGGGTTCTGGAGGCTGGAAAGTTTAAGGTTATGGTCCTAGCAGATTCCGTGTTCAAAGAGGACCCACCTCTTGTAATTTTTTTTTTTAAAAGAATTATTTATTTATTTTGCGAATGTGAGTACACTGAATCTCTTCAGACACACCAGAGGTTATCGGATTCCATTACAGATGGTTGTGAACCACCATGTGGTTGCTGGAAATTGAACTCAGGACCTTTGGAAGAGCAATCGGTACTCTTAACCACTGAATCATCTCTCCAGCCCCCCATTTAAAAAAAATCTTTTCGCCGGGCGTGGTGGCGCACGCCTTTAATCCCAGCACTTGGGAGGCAGAGGCAGGCGGATTTCTGAGTTCGAGACCAGCCTGGTCTACAGAGTGAGTTCCAGGACAGCCAGGACTACACAGAGAAACCCTGTCTCGAAAAACCAAAAAAAAAAAAAAAAAAATCTTTTCTTTTTTCAGGAATTTCCTGACTGTATCCTAGATGCAAACGTGCTTCTAAGAGTCTCTGACTTAGCAGGCTAAGGTCCTGAGATGGTATGGGACCCGAGGCTTGATATCACAGCAGAATGGCTCAGGGTAATAACTCCTGAACATTTCTTTGAGTCTCTTGCTTTGTAATTTATCAGGCTGTTCTCAGTATCATAATCCTTGCAAACTAAGCTGCAAAGCAGATATTGCTATCCCCATTTTACAGATGACTAGGTTGAGGCTCAGGACTTGGCAGTGAGCAGTGCTTCTTAAAGGGAAAACTGTGACTGACTAGCAAGCTTGTGGAAGTGCAGACTCTGGGTGAGGTGGATACAAGAGGGCATTTCTAACAGGTCCCAGGTGATGTGGCTGTTGACTGAGGGGTTAACCTGAGCTAATGATCGAAGCCCTCACTCAAGTCATACATCCTGTCTCATTCCAAACCCCGTGTCCCTTGCGGGAACCCATTACACATTACGTTATAGGTGGTGAAGAGGAAGCAGGGAGTCCAGGGAAAGGGGGCCTTTCCCAGGAAGGGGCTGCTGTCCTCGGTCTCAACCCTGCCCCCAGGCTTAATGAGGAAAGGTTGCTCGTGAGCTCATCTCCTGGGTAGGAGGTGCCATAGCCTGACAGCAGTCAGTGGGTGCGTTAGAAAATTATTTTTTAATTAAAAATATTGTTCCTCTTCTCCTCTTCCCCCTTTTCTTTACCATCTCAGTCTGGAGTAATCATGAGATGTTCTGGGGAGACTGAACCCTAGAAAGATTGTTGGTGCAACTGGTGAGGGGTTTGTCTGGTTAACTGGGATTCAGGCTTTGAGAGGAGAAGGGAAGCGTGGGGGTCAGACACTCTCTGCCTGTCATAGAACTTAGTCACAGGTGAGTCCCAGACCCCAGGTGAGGGAGGCTGGAGCCTCCAAGCTCAGCACCTTGGCTTCCCATCCTTCTCTTGGCCCTGACCTCTCCAGATTGTCTTCTATCACTATGATGAGCCCAACAGGGAGATGGTATCTTATTGGGCTCTGTGAGAAGCAGAGCCTGTAGGGCAGTAGCCAGGAACACCGGAAGCTTACTGGAGCCCGTGGGACAGCAGGAGGGCTAATGTCTGCAGTGTCCAAATCCTCTGGGGAGCTCTGCAATGCGAACCCCTAGGAAGCTGGGCTTCCTCTTGTTCTTAGATCTGTTAGTGAATGGCTGTGGGCTGTTCTGGGAGAACTGGGATCCTTAGGCATCTCTGCTTGAAGTCTATCTTTGTAGTTTGAGGCTGAGGGGCTAGTCATTAGCAGCAAATATCCTAGACAATTAGACCCTTGGCCTGGCAAAGGGTTTAGCAGGGCACCACTAGTACCTTACACAGGTTGAGGGGAGGGTGAGTTTAGTGATCTGGGGAAAAATGGGGAGATGAAGAATAATGTAGAACTAACACACACACACACACACACACACACACACACACACACACACACCCCGGGGTGGGGAATGGTGTAGGAGGCAGAGTAGAGAGGGCTTTGTGGGTGGCCAAGAGAGGAGGTGAGAGAGGTGGCTGGGAGCCATAGGTTCTAAGCCGAGCATCCAAAGTAATATAGCCGTGGGAGGGAGGGAGACCTGACATCTGGATGTGCTCAGTCCCTGTGTGGGGATGCTGAGCTGCAGCTGGGTGTGCTGGGTTACAGTAGCGGTGTAGATACCAGCTGTGTAAAGATGGGAGAGAGTGAGGAGGCTGGGGGGTGAGCAGAAGGGACAGAGGAAACGACCAGGTCCTGGGAGCTCTGTATGATGGGGGCTGCCTGAGGACAGGCGACCACAGGCAGCTTCAGAAGGGGCAGCACAAAGGCAGGAGGGAGCCCCTGCGGGAAGAGCCCCTGCGGGAATCCTGACACCAGGGCTCCCCTTCTCCCTCCTCCTGAGCACACTGGCTTAGTCAACCCTGTTCTCTGTGGAGAGTCTGGAGAGCTTTCATAAATAAGGGATTCCTCGAGAGTGGGAATTGTGCCTCACTAGACCAGCATCATGCACGACCCAGCTTCTTTTTTGCTCCCAGCACTAAGCAGGCTCTCAGAGTCTTTGCTAAAATAGACATCCGCTGACACTGGGCACCTACAAGGTCCTACGTATTAGCTCATTTAACTCTGTGAGGATCCAACACCTCCTATTGCCCAGAGAGTGTCTATTGCTTGGGAGAGTGTCTATAAATATCTTGGTGGTCTTGTAGGTTTACCCTCGAGACCCTGAAGCTGTCATTGTCCTCGTGAACAGACCAATGAAGTTGCTTGTCCAAGGTCAAACAAATGATTAAAAGTCAGGGTATGACCTTAGGCAAACCGACCTCCAGGACCCATGATCTTAGCTCCTGTGTGGTTGAGGGAAACTCACTCACTAGTCAGGACACAGTAGTTTCATGTGGCATGTATGCACACAGCTACATACATGCACCCCACAGAGAGTGGCTCCTGTCCACAGCAGGAAAGGAGGACCATGGGTCTTACTAGGCAGGCTTCTTCTCGAACAGGCTGCAGCTTGTTTAGCTATAATCCATTGCTGCCCTCATGCTCTCTGAGGACAGAGCTGTTTCTGGCAGCAGAGGACAAACTGAGTGACCTGCAGGACACTCGTGTCCCAGCTCTGCAGTGGCCGCACAGGTTGAATACATCCTTGAAACCTTTTTCTTCAGTGAAAAATGGGGCTGCTCTTCTTTGCCAGGACTTTTGTGATGATTAGAAGTGACACATGGCATGTAGCACCCTGACGGTGACACACTGTGACAGTGATACCATGATGATAAGGAGCAACATTTTTGATACGCAGCCACCTCTTTGGCAGACAGTGGAAATACAAACACTTTCCCTTAGCAAAGGGCATCCTGAGGTAAACCACTGCCTGACTGCCACCTGGGCTCTCCCAGTCTGACTAGCTAGGTGGCCTCTGGCTGCCTCCAGCTTACCATGGGGTGATGGCTGAGGGGAAGGCAAGGGACAGGGGCTACAGAGGAGGGTGAAGGGACATTTCTGGGAAGGGAATATTTCATCTGGCAGCCTGTAAGCAGCCCCTATGCATGGCTAGTGACAACAGACGTGGGTGGGGTTAGGGGGTTTCTATTTGGCTGCCCTGAACCCCCAAGGGCTTCTACATCATCCAGTTACAGGGGGTTCCATTCATGTGGTGGTCTATACAGTAGGGCTCCAGAGAATGGGGCTAGGTACGTAGATACAGAAGCCAATGTGACTAATGCCCTTGGAGTTGCGTGGCTGAGGCTGAGAGCTCTTGTGGGGCAGCATGTCACAACTCAAGTAGTTAGGGAGACCTGAAGAAGTGGACTGTCCTCCTGCAATGACCTGTCTGCTACATGTTCATGCGGCCAGTACAGGAGCCCATCCTTGCTGATTAGCATCATGCCACCCACCTGGAGCCCAGAGGAGTAAGCTGTATCTCCAAGCACACTGTGGCCAGATTCCTACTTAACATTCCTCCTGTCCTGCCTCTGCATTGGGAACCAGGCTAGGCTGGGCCACTGTCTTTCCCTGACTCTCCTGGCAAGCATAAGGAGAGTGTACCAATACTGGAGGCAAACTAGGAGATGAATATGTCAGTCCTCTATCGAAGACACACTTAACAACCTTCAGCTGCACCTTGGGCTCTCCCACGTGGTGGGCAGGCGATGCTGGAGAAGGTTAACTCTGTTCCTGAGGGTTAGCAGGTAGACGTAAGTGTCCAGAATGATGAACTGCAGTAGGAGGAGTGTAGGGGCTGGGGCGGGGAGCAGAGAGGCCCCCAGGGATCACCAAGAGGGCTTCTCACATGGGGAACTTCCCGAGGAAGAAAGCAAAGCTTGTCTAGAAGAAATGAAGGGAAAGTTGACACAGGGACATAAAATAAGAGTGTGGGATCACAGAGGAGAGCATGCTGGGTACCCCAGAGGTCAAAGACCTGGGCCCCAGCTCTGTATCTGAATAACTGAATGAGTAAAACCAGATGGCTGTCTTCTGGGCCTCCATTTCTCCATCCGTGTAATACGTACGAACTGGGTGGCCTCCTTCCCCTCATCCTTCTAAAGTGGAAGCCCAGACACCGTATTCCGATCTCCGATGCTCCCCTGGGCGTGGACGTGCTGAGACGCCCTGGGTTGCTTTTATAAAGATTGTTCTGGTTAATCCCAATGTGAGACTCCGAGTGCCAGAACTGAGAATGTGGGCCTGCCTTCCTGGAAACGTGGCCGGAACTGGGCATCTCTGTGGGAGTCCCCTCCTCTCCTCTGGTTTGCTCTGTCCGAGAGGAGTTTTGAGCTGTGAACTGTCCTCTTTCTAACTTTAGTAGCTCCTGAGGAGATCCAAAGCTCGGGGTCTCTCTTTGCAGCACTTGCTTCTCTAGTTTATAAGCATGCCAGCCAATCAGATCATGACCTCGCTCCTGTGAGGCAGAAGTGGCCAATCATATTTGGTCTGTATTCTTTGTTGCTAGGTGCTGGAAGCTGCTTCTCCAAGGATGCTTGCCTTACATTTAAAAAGTCCAATCCTGGATCTGGAACTGATCTGGCAGTTGGGGGCTTCAGGAAGTGATGTTCTGAGTGAGGAATCGCGTAACTTCTGCCAAATGGTGTGTGTGTGTGCGTGTGTGTGCATGTGTGTGCGTGCGTGTGTGTGTGCGTGTGTGTGCGTGCGTGCGTGCGTGTGTGTGCGTTTTCTCTGGAACTCTTTGATTCTGTTGAACTT
>NC_034599.1:51682901-51695052 GCF_900095145.1 Mus pahari | reverse complement strand
GTGTGTGTGTGTGTGTGTGTGTGTGTGTGTGTGCGCGTGCGTTCAGGGGGAAGAGAAAGTCTTCTGTCTGAGGAATCCTGGAGGACTTCCAGGAAATGATACTGGAGAAAGGTCTTTGGGTTCCATCTCCATAGAGTCACTCCGTTAGACAGCCTCATCACTCTCACTGGGGAAGCCACTGGGTGGATCCTCGTATCTCTGCCACCCTGTCCCTGTCATTCCTTTACTTGCTGCTTCTATAAGACCCCTTCCCACACTGATCCATCACTCACTCAGGGCAGGCTGCTAGGTATCTACCAGTGCTTCTGGGCCTGGCCCCCCCAGATGCCCCTTGTTCTTTTGTTTTAAGATCCATTTTATTTTGTGTGTACACATGAGTGTCTACATACAAGTTCGTGCCCCATGTGTTTGCCTGGGATCCACAGAGGCCAGCAGAGGGCGCCAGGTCCCCTGAAGCTGGAGTTACTGGTACTTGTGACTATCCTCAGGTGGGTGCTTGGAACTGAGCCTGGTTCTTCTGTAAGAGAACAGTAAGTTCTCTTAGCTACCTTGCCATCTTCCCAGCCTTCAGCTTTTACATTTATTTAAAAAATTTATTGTATCTATTTATTTTGTGTGGCAGGAGCAGAGGGGTAAGTACGCCACCGAGTGCCCGTGGAGGTCAGAGGACAACTTGCTGGAGTCAGTTCTCTCATACTATGATGTGGGTCCCAGGGATCAAACTCAGGTTGCCAAACTTCCGTTGCTTGCTGAGCCGCCTTCTTCTTCTTCTTCTTCTTCTTCTTCTTCTTCTTCTTCTTCTTCTTCTTCTTCTTCTTCTTCTTCTTCTTCTTCTTCTTCTTCTTCTTCCTCTTCTTCTTCTAGCTCCCATGTAGCAATGTCTTGATAGGAAATATGAATGACTGTGACCCATCGGTGAGACAGTATCACCTCCAAATAGAATAGCCAACCTAGTCCACCACTGGTTTCCAGCACCAAGTCAAGAGAGGCCACCTGCCCATGGATTTAACATTATCCAGAGCCTGGGCTCCTTCCAGAACAGAATGTCAAGTCAAAGATAAAGTATCTCCCTGGCCCCAGGGTACTCTGGTACTTTAGCTGTGTCTAGGCTCACTTTATTGGGTGGAGGCCGGGCTCACCCTCCCCCACCCCAGGGCCATGATTTCTCTGGCTTACCAGGAGGGGTCAGCTCAATGATCTTGGGCAGCAGGAAGAGACCTGGCTTCGGTCAGGGCCTAGCTGTGGAGAACCTGCTTCTTCTTTAGCTGTAATTTCTTCCTCTGTTAAGAGGAGAGCATTACAACCCCACGGTGTGGGAGGGGAGGCCGATATAGAGTTCCTGGCTTCCTCAGCATCCCTGCTCAGTGTGCCCCAACCTCAGCTAGCAGTGCTCTGTCTTGGATGTCCTGTCTCCTCTCCAAGAAAATCTAAGGCCTGGACCGTTGCCCACATGGCATGTTTTTGGAAGGCCCAGGAGCCACTTGGGGACAGGTTTTCCCAGATCAGGTGTAACAGCTGGACTGTATTCCTGTCCCTTGTACCTCAGGGAGACTTAGTTTTCCTCAGATGATGGTCTGGTGCTGGGTCCTCCTGGCCCTTAGCCCTCAGCGTGGCTCCTCAGTTTTGTTTTTTTGTTTTTTGTTTTGTTTTGTTTTTTTCTTCAGGCAGTGGGTTGTGTTCCAGTAAATTCTGTGGAGCAAAGCACTTGGGACAGTGCTGGGAGAACTGCTCTTATTATCCTGTAAAAGGATGGTTTGGTGTTCCAAGTCCTCTCCTCAGCTGGGCGACATTGGGACAATAACTTCTCTGGGTTCCACTCTCCTCATCAGCAAATGCTCTGTCACTGAGTTGTCATGGAGATCAGCTGGTACTGTCCGTGAAAAAAGGGCCCAGCACAGGTCAGACACATGATTGGCATGCGTGTTTGCCGAAAGGAGGAGGCAGGGTGTCCCAGACTCATTGTTGGGGCCAGAAAAGTTACTCTGCAATGGTGTCTTAATATCAAGATCGTGCCTCAGCTTGTGGGGCACAGATGTGATGATTAAAAAAGTGTGGGAAGTCTGCTGTGGGCTTTCCCTGATCCAAGCTGGTCGAAGCAGGAGAGCGTGGGATGAACAAGCAAAGAGAAGTGAAGTCCTTTCTCTGTCCTCACAACCTATCGTAAGAACATAGCTCTTCCTATGAGCTGGACACTTTTCTTCACTGCAGAGGAACCCTGCCTTCCTCAATAGTTAGGTTCTGGCTGCCTGCTTTCTCCCTGGGATGAAGAACTTGGGGCTCAGAGAATACAGTATAGAGGCAAACTATAGCATTGCAAACAGTACTCCCCAGTCACCCATGGGACAGCCCCATCAGATGTTGGTGACAGTTACTGAACCACGGAGCTCTATGCTTCCTACTGTATGTACTTCCGATTGGGAGCTACAGGCTAGCCCATCTCAATGTGGTCCATCCTGATGCATCCTCCAGAGGCCCTCAAGAGAGAACATAGACACTCCAAGGCAGGAAGGATGCATTCACTCGTGACTCCTCAAAAGGGTTCTATTTATGGGAGAATCTAAAAGCTCCGTGTTCATATATATGTTAAGGGTAATAGAACATGTCCAAAATAGTGATTTTACCTGCTAGGCCTTATAAAATTTTCATTTTATTTTAAATTTATGTAGTGTGTGTGTGTGTGTGTGTGTGTGTGTGTGTGTGTGTATTTCTCTCTCTGTGTGAGACTGTTTGAGTTCAGGTACTTGCAGAGGCCAGAAGGAGTCAGATGCCCTGAAGCTGAAGTTACAGGTGCCTAACATGGATATTGAGAACCAGACTCCAGTCTTCTGCAAAAGCAACAGCCGCTCTTAATGGCTGGCTGAGCCGTCTCTTCTCCTCCCACATAATTGGCTTTATAGAGTCCAGTGTACCAGGCCAGCCTCGAAGTCACCGGGAAGTGTTTCAGAACCCTGGAAAGCGCCTCCCATTCTGAGGTGTGTGTGTGTGTGTGTGGGGGGGGGGTGTGTCCAGCTTTGTAGGCTAGGGTAGATCTTGAGAGTTCATCCCATGAATAGAAGCCAGGACGGGGTGCCTAGAATAACTGGACTTTCCCATGCCATTCTGGGTGGTCAGTGATTCATTTCTGTGTGGTCCAACTACCTGGTCTGTGTGTTTTGGAACAGGCAAAGTGGTGGCACAGCTGGTCTCTGTTGCTGAGTCTGAAAACAGATTTCTCCAGAGAAAATAGGATTACAGACAGCTGTGGCCTGCCCTCCTCTTCATCCCACAAACTCTTGGCGTTTGGTAGTGCTTCACCATTTGGATGGGCAAGATGGTGACCATTCAAACAGTGTCTTCTGCAACCTCGTGGCCTGAAACCAAATCTGAGCCCTGTCACTTTCAGGTCATGCAACCTTGAGTGGTTTACTTCTATGCTTTAACTTTCTCATCTGTGATATGGGGATATAACACATTTCTCATAGATTATTAACAGAAATAAGCATAGTATATAGGAAGCATTTAGGGTACATAGTGTTATTACTTTGTAATACTAAGCCTTTCTGTTCCACCTCTGATGCATGGGGAAAATTTTTTTCATGGTGCTCCTGCTCTAAGAACGCTAGAGGCAGATGTTCCTTGGGCTTGTAAACCACTGGAACACGGTCAAGATTCTTTGTTCGAGCATGGGTTTGGGTATTGGGTCATAGGTCTGAGACTCAGAGGGGAGGCTGGATCCTGACTCTAGCTCTCCCCTCTGTGGTTCCAAGTAGTCTTCAGAGCAAGAAAGCCCCAGGCTTGAACCTTGGCCCTGCAGCGTATAGGCAGTAACCTTAGGCAAGCTTGCCTCTGTTTATTGATACCACAGCACCTTTGACCCATCTACCCTGAGATGAAAAAAATGCTCATGAAGACTGATCATATCTGGACCACAAGCAGTGTGGGGTTGGCTGTCGCAAGGCTGTTTTGCAAATGTTTGTGTCTTACTTGGCATCTCTACCGCTCTCCTCTGCCTCTGGTGAGTGAAGCTCTTCCTCATTAAGTCCAGGCTTGCTTGCATCCAGGGGATGCGGGATCTTTGTAGTTGGCCCATTCCTCTAAACCTCATAGAGAAAGTTTTCAAGTGGGAACAGACCTGGCCTCTGGTGGCCTCTTTCTCTGCCCCTGCCTTGTGTTAGCATCAGGGCTCTGAATTTCTAAACAAGTCTTTTGTCCCTTATCCCCACCCCATCCCTCTCCACGCCCACTTCAGCCCAGCAGTACGGAGAAGAAGATTTACCTTATTAACAGCTTGGATTTGACAAGCATAAACTGAGCGGGTTCCAGGCCTTATCACATGAGTTATCTCGTCTATAATTAGCATTTGATTAGCATCTACTTTGTGTCTGCTAATGTAGGAAGCACTTTACATACCTTTTCTCATTTAATTACCCAACACCCTCTAGAAACGGTTATTATTACTAATTTTATTTTACAGGGGAGGAAACTGAGACCCAGAGGGGTTGATGATACTTGGGACTACTTGGAGCGGGGAGCCTTGGAGCCTCAGGGAGGGAGAACCAAGTTCAGGCTTGTGAGACTCTTAGCATGGAGCCCAGCAAGCAAAGATACTCAGTAAAGGTGCCCTGCCCCTGCTGCTGTTGCCTCCGAGAGCCTCGCCCACGTGATTCTTCATGCCTTCCTCTACCCCCCAGCCTGCTGCGGGACTGCCATGGTCAGGGCATGCATTAAATTGCATCTGATGCATCATTTGTGTCCCAGCCAGGTGCAGTAGTGAACTTTCTGACACTGTTAGAGTTGGGAGATAGTCACAGTGACCAGTCACCCTCTGGTCATCATTAAGGCTCCTTCTCACTTCTTCCAGTGGTCACATTCAATGGAGATGTTGAGAGTCTGTGTTGTGGAATTGCCTGGACGTGATGATGTCTGAACTTCATGAATTCTTACTAGTGGATTATTTATTCTGCCCAGGACTTGGAACACATTCCAGGCTGTCATTTCTTGCCAGTAACATCTCTGGGGCATAGGTGTAGGAACAAGAGGGCCAGAACTTCAGGACACCTGGGTGTCCTTCTTGTGATGGTCACAGGGCACTGCTTCTCTGTCTAGCACAGGGGCAGACTGTTTCCAGAGGGCTTGCCCAGCTCTGCAGTCAGTAGAGCATCTGTTCGCAGGCGCCATAAGGGAGATGCAGCTGAAGGTGGGGGCTGAAGCTCAGGGCAGAGCAGGATGTGGGAATGAAGCAGAGAAAGGAGTTTTGGTGGCTCTCGGCTCTCTGGCTTGAGCAACTGGAGGATTGGGGAGTTGTTTACTGAGATGAGATGAGGAGAGAAAGGGAAAAGGATGATGAGTCCTGCTTTTGATCCATCGGATTTGAGGTGTCTCAGGAGATAGGCCTACACAGCTAGCATGGAGCTGAACTAGGATTTGATCCAGGAATGTGTGCTCTGAAGGATGCTCACCCAGGTAAAATGTGCAGCTTACAGTAGGGCTACTAAGGGTTAAGGGTGTGTGTGTGTGTGTGTGTGTGTGTGTGTGTGTATTTGGGTTTGAGGTCACCCAGTAGAAAGTAGGCTTCCTGGAGGAGGTCGCTCTGTATCTTATAGGTAGGTACTAAGAGCTGGGTCCAGAAAGAGAACAGGAAACAATTGGAACTTTTGAAGGCCATGTTCAGCAAGATCATGTGACTTGCCCAGGGTTGCCCAGCTAAGCTGTGGCAGAGGCAGGAGGAATCTCACCAAATCTGTCTTATTTTAAAGATTTATTTCTTTATTATATGTAAGTGCACTGCAGCTGTCTTCAGACACTCCAGAAGAGGGCGTCGGATCTCATTGTGGATGGTTGTGAGCCACCACGTGGTCGCTGGGATTTGAACTCAGGACCTTTGGAAGAGCAGTCAGTGCTCTTACCCTCTGAGCCATCTCACCAGCCCCTGTCTTATTTTAGAGTATCTGTCTCACAACATTAATTTCAGTGTCTTGCCTGGCTTGGGGGAGAGGATCAGGAACTGCAGAGTGAGAGAGAATTAGTTTCTCTGAGTTCAGGCCAGCTTTTGTTAGCCATTCATGGTAGGATCTCAAATTAGGAAAAGAAAGAAAGAAAGGAACTGTTAGAGCCCCGAGTCTCAGAGCTACAGGGGTGGCTCCAGTTTTAATGCAGACATGCCTTGGTGTGGGGGTTTTCTTGAATGCAGTAGCACCTGTGAACTGGGGCACATTCTCCCTGTCCCCCTAATGGGTGACACTGGCATCTCTGAGTAAACTGGCACATGCCAACCTTGGGACAGACATTATCTGCTGCTGCTCCCCTCCTCCTTCTGTAGAGGCAGATTACAGACATTGAACCTTAGGCAAGCTGGGTAGACCCTGGAGGGGATCCTTGGTGCAGCACAGGCCAATGTGCTACAGAGAATGGTTTTCCTGACAGAAGGGCAGGGAGCCCTGGGCACACCAGGCTGTGGTCGTGGCAGCCATGGTGAATGCCAGCAGCTCGCAGTGAGTACGCAGTGTCAAATGGGGTGCGTTACTTTCCGTGCAAATTAAAAATTAAAATTAATCAAACATTCAAATTGATTTCCTTCCCGTCTGTTTGCTCTGCTGTGCCAGTCAGATGAATGCCTGCCCACTGGGTCCACTGCATCCCATGCCCACACCAGGGCTAGGCAGCTTGCTTTGTTGAACGGTCTCTAAGGTGGGGGAATTGGGAGCAGTCAACCCAACCAGGTACCTGACCCCCAGACCAAGCGTCAGACTCACAAAGAAGAGGTGCTGGGAAAGATCATCAAAGCTGAGCTAGGAGGTAGACCTATACACCCCCAACCCCACCTCGGCCATTGTTAATAGACACTGTAAACCAGGGCGGGCTTACCCTTCTCTGCCCTCAGTTTCTGTGTCTGTAGAATGGGGACAGTGGCAGATGGAAGAAGCTCTATTGCAGGTCTACGGTTGAGCTGGTGTTCAGCCTCACAGGGACAATCCTGTCCACCCTCACAGGCAGCCAGTAGCCCCAGGCCCAGACTTCTCTTTGTTTTCTAGGGCACCAGTTGCCAGTTAGAAAGTGGGGACAATAAGGGCAGCTAGTGTCAGGCAGGCTTCCTGAAGCTGGCTCTGGGGAGTGGCACACAGAAGATTCATTGGGACACGGGGTAGGGTGAGGGGAGCATGGGACAGAGAAGTGTGACTGTGATGACACCACACAGGTCGTGCGTAGGGCCATATCACTGAAGAGCTGTCCCGAGTTGGGCATGAGGCTCAGGCCTCTAGCTGCGGAATGGCCAGTCCTTGGCTGCAGCTGCCACTGAGGGGCAAGGCCCCAAGACCCGAGGCTTTCTCTGCCCAGGGAGAGACACTCATCTTCAGTCTGGCCTCACCTCTCCCAGCAGCAAGGGGGGGGGGTGTAAACGCTTTATCTGAGGGACCTTTTGAGTAGGGTCCAGAGGTGTCCCCGCACTCTTGGTGTAAGGGACTCTGGAACAAGGCCGAGAAGCTGAGTGGGGTCAATTGGCAGTCAACAAAAGCTGCCCTGCTGAAAGGGTCTAGGGGTTCCCCTCTGGACCCTCCCATAGACACTTTCGAGTCTGCCCACTGCTCTCATAGGTTCCATATGTCTCCTTCTCCCTTGGTAGGCCTTCCCAGCATCCTCTTCTTCAGGCTCTCTGTTTCATCCCTGCAGGATGCCACAGACGATAGGCACACATTTGGGTCTGGCCACGAGCTTCCCATGATTAAAATACCCCTTCCTAGTGACCAGGCCCTAACCCTTGCCCCGACACCCCGACACGCAAAGTAAAGGAACCGTTTATTCATTGCTAATGACACAGCACTGTGGCTACTTCCCATTATTTTCATTTATTTCCCTCAGTTTCTCTTCCCTTCTTCTTTGTTTCTTCCTTCCATCCTGTCCTCCTCTCCCTCCTCTCTTCTTCTTCTTCTTCTTCTTCGTCTTCTTCTTCTTCTTCTTCTTCTTCTTCTTCTTCTTCTTCTTCTTCTTCTTCTTCTTCTTCTTCTTCTTCTTCTTCTTCCTTCTCCTCCTCCTCCTCCTCTTCCTCCTCCTCCTCTTCCTCCTCCTCCTTCTCTTCTTCCTCCTCTTCCTCTTCCTCCTCCTCCTCCTTTTCCTCCTCCTCCTTCTCTTCTTCCTCCTCTTCCTCCTCTCCCTCCTCTCCCTCCTCCTCCTCTTCTTTCTTTGCATTCTTGAGTTAAGAGAGCTTCCGTGTGGTCAGGTCATGTTCTATGAACCCCCACAGCAGGCCGGGCCTGACATGGCAGATGCCAAGAGTTCAGTGTAGTCCTGGCTGATAGCATTCCTTCTCCCAGGCTATTTCCTATTCCATTAAATAAAACACCCCTGGTGAGCCAGACCCACATTGATCAGACCTAGAACTAGGGCTGACAAGAGAGTGCTCGACCATCTTCTCCTTTTTTTTTTAGGGACAGGCTCCTCAGGCCTGGGATATGTTACTTCCTGTTCTCTCCACTCTGCTGACATATGACCCACTCCAGAACTTGGGACATGGTCTTCCTCCTCATGGTCATAACTATCCACGTGTCTCTCTGCCCTTGGTCCATAAGTCCCTTAAGGACAGGTCTATGGGACTGACAGAGAACTCATCCTTAGCAAGTAGTGACTGAATGGGAGTTCCTGAGGTGCCTGCGACAAGCCCCCAAACGCCTCCTTCTCCAGCCAGTGCCCTGCCAAACTGCAATTTCAGCTCTACTGTTGAGTTGTGGACAGGGCTCCTTTTCTGCCTAGCTCCTGACACCCACAACCCTGTAGCCCTCCTGACACCCATGACCCTGTAGCCCTCACACTTTCCTGAGTCTCTTTTATATGCCTGTGCTACCTGTGTCCTTCCCTGGGCAGCAGGCCGTCTTCCTGGGTTTTGAGCAGAGCGGAGCCCTTCCCTAAGGCCTGGGTGGGTGTGGTTAGCATGGGAGAAACAGGTGTGACAGAGCAAGCAAGTCTCAGCAAGACCTCCATGACCTCAAGGTCACCTGCAGGGTCATCCCCACCTCCTTAGGTGGGGAGATCAGGTAGCCTCTGACCAGGGACTGCAGAGCTGCTGTGGAAAGTGAAACAGCACAGGCCAGCACATCTAAGAAGGAGCAGACTGCGTTCTGGACCCGCTCGGTGGCACTGGGCCAGATTCTCCTTCTGTACGGCTTCCAGGCTGGTCAGCAGGGATTCCCAGGCTCTGAGGTGTTGGTTGTCTGACAAGGAAGAAACCGTGAGAGCATAGGAAGACGCCTCCCAGGGAAGAAAACTGCTGGAATGTCCCATCTGGGATGAGTGGGGGAGGGATGGGGAGCATGAGCCAATGGCAGGCTTGGGAAGGCCCTGGAACTCTGGTGGGGCATTTTGCTGTCTTTTCCTTTTCCTTCCTGTGGTAGGCTATGGCCCAAGATGGAGGAGACATAATGCTTACTTATCTGAGGCAGGGAGGGCTGGGTGCTGCTTAGGTAGACTCGGGAGAAGCCAGGCTCTCCTGGTCCCTTGAACTGTCAGCTCAGCTGCAAAGCCCAAGTTCCTGAGTATGCCTTGCCTTGTGCCAGGCCCTGGGCCTCAGGAAAAGTGGTAGCTGACTGCAGGGAGCAGAGTTGTGGTATCACAAACAGTTGGAAAGCGGGCTCATCATCCCTTGATTTGAACTTCCAGGGTGGCTCAGAGCCTCAAGGCTGAAAACCCAACTCCTAACACAGCCCACTAGAACCTATTGCCTCAGCCTCGCATTACAGGTAGCTCCATCTCCAATTCCATTTCCTTGCTATGCTCTGGTCACATGGCTTCTCTCTTTGTCTTCTCACCACAGGGCCTTTGCATATGCGGTGCTCTCTAAGGGGGTGGGGTGGGGTCTACAACTTCTATGAGTTAATGTCTATTCACCCCTTTGGTTCTAGGTCAAACACTAAGACTAGATGTCTCTCGAGATTTGCCAAATCATGTGAGCCCCCCCACCCCCCGCCCGCCCCAGTCCTCCTCATAATGCTTAGTGTTTCAGATCTAATTTTTTCCTGGATGATGGTTTACATCTCTTTCTTTCCACCCTAGGGTTGCTGGATATGTCCTCAATACATGTTCCCAGAAAGAATGGGAAACACAGGCCCTCAGTTTGAATCTTGGAGGCCTATGCTGAGCCTTGTTCTTTTCTTCACCCTGGGACTAGAGTCAGGATGTGAAGTGATGGGAGACTCCTGTGCATCGTGTGTTAAGCGTAGATTAGAACAGGAGTGATGGAGGAGGCTACTGAGGGACAGAAGGACTTTTGGTGGTGGGGACAGATAAGTGGGTAAAGACTTGGGGATGGGAAAGTGCCATGCATTTAAAGACACAGGGTAGACAGCCTAGCTTGCTGTGATATTTCTCGGATCCCTCTGAACTTCACTGTTTTCTTTGACCCAGGAAACAGGCTTGTGGAGTGGGTGAGTGTAGAGAGCAGAAGCAGCCCTAAGAAAGTGAAGGTGACTGGGCATTGTTGGCATGGGCTTAGCCACATCAAGGACCTTAATGTTTCAGCCTGGTGGGAGTAGCAAAGTCTTTCCTGGACAAGGCTCGGGCTGGCAAAGCCTTCCTCTGGTCCAGGGGAGAACAAGTGCCCAGTATATACAAAAGTAGCAATTGCCGCTCCATGTCCTGGATGATTATAGCCCAAGACTGCTCACCTGCAGAGACCTTCTACTGAGACTAGCTAAGTCCTGGCTCTGTACCGTGCATAGCGAACTCTTCTGCTCCCTGTGGTAATGCGTGCATCAGAGTACACACACACACACACACACACACACACACACACACACACACACACCATTTGTCCTTAGCTTTCCTGTGTCCATCTACCTGTGGGTCTGTTCTTTATTCATTCCCTTGCTGCCGGTAGTCAGGGTTCCGAACCCAATCTTCATGGGTCGTAGCAGGTGGTAAATATTCTCTTCTTCCTGGGCCCAGGTTGGCCCTTGCTGATGACCATGTTAGAAGCACAGCCACGTTTTCCTTTACTGGAGGTGGGTGGAAGCAGTGATTGGACCTTGGTAAGACACCTGCAGAACTCCTGGAAGGAGGGGCAGGGCTAGACTTAGATATACCAAGGAAGAATAACAGAACTAGACTTAGGTGCCTAGTTCCTGATGGGCCCCCTTGTTCCTGAATTTCAGGGGGAAGTAGAAGCTAGAGAAAGTGTGTTAGCTGTGGGAATTGCATTGCAAAGCAGGAAGCACTGATTCCTAAGCTTATACGTAAATGTCTGAGGCTTCCAGGACAGGAGAAGTAGGATAAGCAGATGGGGACACAAGCTGCTTCTCTGCTTGGATTGTAGGGCCCCTGGGAAGTGGCTGTTTGTCTCTGTTGGCTTCCCTTGGGCCACCTAGATGCCCTGGGTGACTCCTCAGGAGGTGTGTGGAGCCAGAGCCAGCAGTCATGAGCTCATCTCCCTGGGGCTCTGGGAAGTCTGATGGGAAGGAAGAGGAAAAGGAGCCAGGGAAGGAGAAAATGGAGGCAGGAAGGGACTTTAGGAGGGGCCACAGAGCCAAGCTTAGAGACAGGAAAGGAAAAAGACAGGGCAAATGCTACTGTGGTCTGACTTACTCTTACTCTTCTGCGTTATTTCCCTTAGGTCCCCACCCCCGCCCCCACCTGGAACTTGATTTATAGATCAGGCTAGCCTCAATCTCAAGAGTTCCTCCTGCCTCTGCCTCCTGAATGCTGGGATTAAAGGGGTGTGCTACTACTTCCTGGACTGGGGCGGGGAGGGGGAGTTGGAGGGATGGCCAACTTCATGATAATGAACTTGAGAGCATCCAGGTCGCATCCTGGCAGAGCCCAGTCTGGGCTTCTCCCACTTCCAGCTCCTGTCAGCAGGGGGAGGCTGTGCTTCATTAGGCTGCAGATATGGGTTTGGACAGAGCTTAGGCAAGAGAAGAGACCTCCTGTAAAGGCAGTTTAAGGTGGGAGGTGAGAACCCGACTCCTACCTAGATCTAGCAAAGTTGTCTTGCTGCTGCCCCAGAATCAAGTTGAAATTCAATACAAAGTTTCTCACTAACACACACAGCATTCCTTATCTCCCACTTCCTGGTCTTGCTTATGTTTCTTTCTGAAGGAGATTTCTATTCCTCCCTATACTGGCTAGTTTTGTGTCAACTTGACAGAGCTGGAGTTATCACAGAGAAAGGAGCTTTAGTTGAGGAAAT